>NW_027664877.1:0-23378 GCF_963921795.1 Nannobrachium achirus
TTTTTTTCTTCAAATATGTCTTTCAATATTTTAACATTTATGTTAAAAATAAATAATGATTCTGTCCATTTTGAATAGCTTTTTTTTTTTGCATAACATGATTACTGTGACATTGGTTCTCAGTTAATAAATGTGTTTAGAAATGGCAGTGGTACTCCAGTGCAGGGGTTTTCAAAGTGGGTGACGGGGCACCCTGGGGTGCCGTGATGCCAGTCCAGGGGTGCCGCATAATTTGATAATATATATAATATCACTACATCACTATCACTTCACTATGCTTAGTAAAACAGACCTGATTTGCACTTTTCTTGGTTAATTATTTTTCCATCTACGACAACTCTCTTCACCAAAAATAGCAGATCTACAAGCTCACAACGCGTCACGTTGTGACACGTTGTGAGCTTGTAGATCGGCTATTTTTGGTGAACCTTCCCCCCAGAATAGGCATGCTGGGGTTCAAGTTGTTAAACGTCAAGTATTAAGTTATTTTCAGTCGGTTCTGATGGAAACGTATATTACTCCAATATGAAGTAAGATTCTAAAAATGAACAGTGTAACTCAGGGGTGCCGTGGATGAAAAAGTTATTTACAGGCCCTGAGTCAAAAAGGTTTGAAAACCCCTGCTCTAGTGTACCTTGTATAATGTATGTTTAACATAAAAGCATGAATATGTTTATGCATACGAAACACAATTTTATACATAAATATGCTGTAACCTTCCCCACCCCCCACCCCACGTAGTGGCAGGTGCAGGTGGTCCCTGCTCCATCTCCCCATCAGTTTGGGGGTCCCTGGTCTGTACACGTTGAAGACCCCTTACTTACCAGATGGAGGGCTTGGAGCTGGAAGAAATGTGTAAAGAGATGTAACTGTAGTTAGCACCATATTAATGCAATGATATGGCATGAGAACCAATATGTACATTCTACTGTCTCACCTCCTGTGAGACAGTATCTCCTGTACATGAAGACTCCGGTGACAACGGCAGCAACAACAGCAAGAAGCACCACAGTGATGATGATGATGATGGTCTTGTTGGATTCTGGTTCAACTGGAACAATAAAATACAAAGAAACAGAGATGAACAAGCGGAATTATCTTAAAACCCGACATTCATCCATAATCTGACTTCGTCTGTCTGTCTGTCTGTCTGTCTGTCTGTATGTCTTTGTCTTACTGTCTGTCCATCTATCCATCTTTCTGTATGTACCGTTATGTCTGTCTGTTTAACTACCTATCTACGTGTAGTTATTATGGACCAAATCACTATTTTCAGTACAGGGGACTCACTCTGATCTAGTCTATATTACATCTGTGATTGGGTTTTAGGATTGTGGTCATGTGATCAGGCCAGTGACCTCTTTGACCAGCTGTAGAATGTGTCTTTGTGTTTCACTTTACCCACAATTCAGAGCACTTACTGTATGCTCATCTAAATCAGTCTCAGGTTAATAACCATTTAAATTAGTTTTGATCTAACTTCTATGGTAGTACATCCATACCTCCTTTAGTCTTAATCCAGTTGGTCTTGATCTTCTCTCTGTCCAGAGTGTACTTTAAGTCCTCTTTGATCCCAGCCAGCTGAAACACACACTCGTACCGCTTGAAGTCTTCATGTTGGACTGAGGTCAGGTCCAGGTCAACGCTCATCTGGAAGGTTCCATCCTCAGGGTTGGGGAGGGTCTCTCCATGGTCCACGTTGTCCTGGAGCTCCTCTCCATCTTTAGTCCAGAACATGATGACTCTGTCTGGGTAGAAACCTGTAGCGTGACACCTCACTGGAGAGGATGGAGTCTTCTGGAGGAAAGATACAGAGGGACGCTCTGAGAGAGAGAGAGAGAGAGAGAGAGAGAGAGAGAGAGAGAGAGAGAGAGACAGAGAGAGAGAGAGAGAGAGAGAGAGAGAGAGAGAGAGGTGGAGACAGACAGATGGAGAGAAAAATACATAGGGGGAGAGAGAAACAGATGGAGAGAATAAGAGAGGGGGAGAGAATAGAGGGGAGAGAGAAATATTTTGTCAGTGTTATTTGTTTGAATTTCAATGTGATTTAAGAGCTGTTTTATTTCATGTGCTTCCGCCACTATCAGTGGTGGAAGAAATACTCAGATTATTTTGCTACACCACAATGCGGAGATAATAAGTGAAGTCAAATGAATATAACCCAGTGTAAAAGTATTCATTATGCAGAATGTCCCATTTCACAAAATGTGTAAAACGTTCGATAACAAATACCTTTGAAGAAATGAAATGAAAGAGATGGAGAGATAGAAAATATAGTAAGAGAATAATAGAGAACAGTGAGACAAAATGGAGAGAGAAAAGCAGGGTTGAACAAACAGAAAAAGAATCAGAGAGTAGGGGATAGAAACAAAGACAGAGAGAGAGATACGAGAACAAACTGATTATGGAAGGGTAACATATTTATCCAAGTGCACTGTTGTACTTGTAACTGTTCTATGTTCTACTCATAGTAATGTTACTACATCTGAATATATTTATCTAAGTACAGATCATCACATCATGTTGTTGTACCTGTTCTCTGCAGAATGTTCTTCCCGTTGTTCAGATACTTCTTCAGGTATTCAATGCACTCAGTGTTGGCATAGTGCTTCCTGTATGCCATGTTAGCTTTGAGTTGATCCCATCTCAGCTTGGTGATGAAACCCTGTGGTGTTGGAGAGACCCATGTCTCTCTCTTCAGGTCCAATGAGATGAAGTCCTCTCCATCATAGCCATACTGATGAAAACCATCAGTGTCTCCAGTCTCATCATCCCACTCACAACCATACATCAGCTGGACGATGTGGACACCTGACAGACAGACAGACAGACAGACAGACAGACAGACAGACAGACAGACAGACAGACAGACAGACAGTGTAGTAAACAACAGACACATTCTTCTTGGTGTCAGTGATTGATATTCAATTTGTACCACAGAGAACAGACCATCACACACACACACACTCATGTAATTTGAATTGACAATTAAATGTCATCTAAATAATTGTGATTAACAATTTAACTGTGTTTTTGGCAATGATCAATAGAATGCCAAAAACATTTCTGTTTGTGTTTTATGCTTATTTCTGACAAATAAACTAAATACAGTATATAATTTCAAAAAAATGGAAATAGACGATCTACAAGTCGATCGATAAGCTCACAACACGTTGCGGTGCAAGACGTTGTGAGCTTGTACATCACGCCCTTTTTGGAAAATGTTTGCAAATGTATGATTTTCTTTTCAACATGGAAATTACTATGATGATTATCCAATAAATGTGATTAGGCGATAATGTAGTAACTGTGAAAGGCCTATGCGTGTGCACGTTGTAACGTTCCACTCTTCCTGTGTGTGTGTTGTACTGTAGTTACACAGACAGCTGTGTAGTGCAGTGACACTTCTGCTGTTTTACATTCACTCTGTTCAAAGAACTGATGAAGAGTTACATTTAACATCATGTTGTTGTTTACAACCAGTTCAATTCAATTCAATTCAATTCAATTCAATTCAATTCAATTCAGTTCAGTTCAGTTCAGTTCAGTTCAGTTCAGTTCAGTTCAGTTCAGTGTATTTGTTGTGTTCATTGACTTCACAGTGTTATCTCCTCATGTGGAGTCTGAAGCCCGATTTATACTTAATCGTACAACAGTGTTAAGCACCGAAAATAGCAGATCTACAAGCTCACAACTTGTAGATCTGCTATTTTTGGTGCGCGACACAGTGTAAGATAAGTATAATAGAGGGAAAGTGAGTAAATGAATGTGTGTGTGTGTGTGTGTGTGTGTGTGTGTGTGTGTGTGTGTGTGTGTGTGTGTGTGTGTGTGTGTGTGTGTGTGTGTGTGTGTGTGTACTTGTGTGCGTGTGTGGCATGAAGGAAGTTACATCTTACTGATTGTTTTTTTTTTTTTTTTCCAACAATGTGAATAAATCATTTCAGCAGTGTGTAGTGAAACATAAACATACCTCCAGTTTGGTTGAAGCGCTGCTTTGCAGTGTCTATGCTGACCTTGAAGATCTGCTGGTCACCCATGAGAATCTGAGTTTGTCTCTCCCAGTACTGTGGGTCCTCTGCTGTGATCTGGTTCATCCAGTCCTGTTTAGGAACGCATCTCTGTGTGTTGCTGTCATAGTGAGTGATCTGAACATCATCAACCATCCCAACAGAGACAAACTCTGGGAAGTTTGGGACATCAGAGGATGCAGTGTAGAAGTATTTCAGGGTGTGAGTCACTGTGAGACAAAACAGAAAGATACAAATCGAACATTATAATTACACAAATACACGTTTGTTCAAAAAATATTTTGATTTAATCACAACAATTAAATTATGTTTCAATTCATTTCCAACAAGACAGAACTTCAAACAGGTCATTTCTGTTTCTGTATAAACTCATCTGTCTGTCTGTCTGTCTGTCTGTCTGTCTGTCTCTCTGTCTGTTCTTCAATATGTGCTTCTGGTCTCTGTCCATCTGTCTGTCTGTCTGTCAGTCTGTCTCTGTCCATCTGTCTGTCTGTGGATATCTCTCTCTCTCTCTCTCTCTCTCTCTCTCTCTCTCTATGTGTCTTTCTGTCTGCCTCTTTCTGTCTATTTGTCTTTCTGTCTCTTTGGATGTAAAATGCATAATCTATACTCTGTCGTACAATGGTGTCTGGCGTAAAGAAAATGCAGATCTACAAGCTCATGTTGCAACGAATTGTCAGCTTATAGATATTTTAATTTTTTCGTCATTAGTTATAAATCAGGCTTTACTGTGCGTAGTGTATTTGTGTATCTCTGTTTCTGTCTGTCTTTCTGGGTCAGAGTTTATATTTCTGTGGTTTGTCCTCTTTTTACTAGTCTGTCTCTGTCTGCCTGTCTGTGTGCACCTGTCCTTCTGTAGGTAGGCCTATTTGTTTTTACTTTTTCTTTTTTGTCTCTGTTTGTCTTTGTAGTGAACTTATTATTGAAGTAGGCCTGTTCAGACATGGGAGAATTATATTATGTTATAATCTAAGTATATAAGGAAACACGTTTTAATTTAAATTTAAAACGTAACATGCTATGATTTTGAAATGAATTTAATGGATTAATATTTGTTATATTTAATTATAATTGACTACAATTGGCAAAGAAACATGGTTTCAGGTTAAAATAACCCGGCTCCTAGCGCCCTCCAGTGGCTAGTGTCAGTATTGTTACAGTCATGAAGAATTGAGACGTTAGATTAAAACACTAGCCTAGAATAGAAACTGCGTAAATAACTCTGAGTAAAAATGTAGTTGTGCACTTGTGCCCAACGCAAGTTCAGGAGTGGAGACCACCCACTGCGATCTCCGTCACCACTCGCCTCAGCCATCCACATAGCCTCTGCTCTCCACAGCCACTCACGTTCCTTATCACCTTATTAAATTCACCCGTGTTCTCCCTATCAGCCAATCGCACAGCAATCGCACAGTATTAATACACCTCAGATCATGTCACTAACCTGTTTGACTCTGCTCACGTAGGACGCACAGAACGCTCTCACGTCGCTCGTCCAAACAAAGGTAACGCTTCTTTGTGTTATTCCTTATCGCCTATTTCTCGCGTTTGTTCCATCAGCAGCACTGTTGCTAAGTTGTTAAAGCTATCGTTATCACAACAGTGCCAGTGTATTAAACAGGTAGTATATATTTAGTGTTATTTCGCTCGCCGTCCATCATGGACGAGCGTGAGCGTCCGTTTAACGTTCACGCCTCCGACGAGGAAGTGTCCTCCACTCCCGCGTCGCGCACAACTATCTCCGAACCCAGCGGCTCGGCCCGCTCCGGTTCCGTCCGTCAGGATTCCCACATAGCAGACGGGTTTGGCCCAAATCCGGCTGAAATCCGGCAAGTCTGGCTGACCTCTGGCTCGGCAAGTGCAGCACAACCAAGACATGCTCGGCCACAGCCACATTATCGCAGCTATCCACCTGATGCCTCCACTTCGCTCGCTGCTTCCGCATCTCGCCGCGATCCCGCCGGCTCACGCCTACGATCCGTTCCATCGATGGTCATCTCCGAGTGGAACGTCGCTGGCCTGCAGTCCGTGCTCACGGCGAGGGGAGTCCCTTTCCAGAAGACGGACCGGAAAGCGGACCTGTTCGCGTCCTACCTGGCCCATCTCCGATCCTCCGAGCATCCAGGATCGGCTCCTCCCGCGGCTCCGCCCACCCGGTCCAATCGCCCCACTCGCTTTTCCACCCGTCATTCATCTTCCTCCGCCCCCATTTCCGCTAATCCAATATCAAATCAACTTCACAGTTCTAAACAACACATTAAGTCATCCACACGGCAGGTGCATGCTCGGCCCAATTCCCCTCCCCCTCCCTCCCCTCACTCTCACGCTGGCCGACGTGCACCTTGTCCGCCCCCAATCGATCCCGCACAAAGGCAGGCGCTTTTTAGTGTCTCGCCTTCTCCTCACCTTCCCATCCTCCCTCCTCTTCCCTCCCTCCCCCCCTTCCCTCCCTCCCCCCGACGCTTTGCGTCTCCCCCCTCCTTCCCATTCGCGCCGTACGCCTCCCCTCCCCTCATCCCGACGCCGTGCGTCTCCTCCCCCGAATTCGCGCCGTACGCCTTCCCTCCCTCCCCCCGACGCCGTGCGTCTCCCCCCTCATTCCCATTCGCGCCGTACGCCTCCCCTCCCCTCCTCCCGACGCCGTGCGTCTCCTCCCCCGAATTCGCGCCGTACGCCTTCCCTCCCTCCTCCCGACGCCGTGCGTCTCCCCCGGATCGCGCCGTTCGCCTCCCCTCCCCCCGACGCCGTGCGTCTCCCCCGAATCGCGCCGTTCGCCTCCCCTCCCCCCGACGCCGTGCGTCTCCCCCGGATCGCGCCGTTCGCCTCCCCTCCCCACGACGCCGTGCGTCTCCCCCCGAATCGCGCCGTTCGCCTCCCCTCACAAATTCGCGCCGTACGCCCCCTTCCCGCCCTCCCACCCCCCAGCGACGTTCGCTACCTCCATCAGAGCGGCATCACGCCAGCCCACGAAAGAAGAGAAAGAAGAGCTCACCACCTCCATCCGTCAGACGCCGCACGCCATTTCCCCTTTCCAACCGGCGTCAATCGCCTCCGCTTTTGTGCCAGCGCCAAGTACCCTCTTCTCCTCCTCCGCTCCAGCGCAACACGCGTCCTCCACCCTTTTCAGCAGACCGGCACTCCCAGCCTCCATCGCAGGTATGTCACACAACCGTCTGGTGTTGCGAGCCTTCTCCACCAGACCAGCGCCGCAAGTCTTCCCCACCAGACCGCCGCTGCGAGCCTCCTCCATCGGACCAACGCCGCTCACCGGACCAACGCCGCTCACCTCATCAACACCGCTCACCTGACCAACGCTGCTCACCTCCGGACTGGCGCTGCGAGCCTTCTCCACCAAACCAACGGCGTTCACCTGACCAACCCCGCTCGCCTGGCCAACGGCGCTCGCCTGGCCAACGCCGCTCGCCTGGCCAACGCCGCTCGCCTGACCAACAGAGCTCATCAGACCAATGGCGTTCACCTCCGTCCCAGTGCCGTGGGCCTTCTTCAACAGATCAACAGCGCCCACCAGACCAACGCCGCTCACCCGATCAACGCCGCTCAGCCCCGGTTCGTTGCCGGGAGCCTTCTCCACCAGTCCGGCGCCGTCTGTCCGTCCCCCCTCCCCCGAATCGCGCCGTTCGCCTTCCCTCCCTTCCTCCAGACGCCGTGCGTCTCCCCCCTCCTCTCCCCGAATCGCGCCGTTCGCCTCCTCCATCAGACCAACACCGCACTTCCCCCGATCGGTGCCGTGCACCTCCACCACCGGGCCGCCGCCTTCCTTCTCCTTCCCCAGCTCAGCGCTGCGCGCCTTCCCTGGCGGGTCGCCGCCGACCAGCTTCTCATCTCCCCCAGTCTCCTCCCCCTTTTCGACGCGCTCGCTTGGCACGCCGTCAAGCGCCCCCGAACTCCCCGTCTCCTCCTCCAGCTCAATGGCCCGCACGTTGCCGTGCTCAGCACGCTCCCCCGCCTCATTCTCCTCCCCTCACGCGGTCCGCGCCTCCCATTCAGTCCTCAAGGTTGAGGACTGAGGCAGCCCAGGTCATTTCCACGCTGGCCTCCCTGTTCTCTCAGGCCTTCGAGTTCTTCCAACCAAGAAGAAGGGTTCGAGTACGTCTCCCTCCTCTGCGGCCTCCGACCTACGCAACACACCACCTCCCCCCCTCACCTGACCGACACCGCACGTCCTCCTCCTGACTCCACACACCCCATCACTTACTTCACCAGGACGGCTCAGTGCGCCCTCTTCCGACCGGCCTCCTCCCGCAACGGACAGAGCCCGTTCCTCCCACGACGTGCGCCCCTCTTCCCGAGGACCGGCGCCGTGCGCCTCCTCCCCACATAACCGACACAGCGCGTCCACCGTACAACATCGTGATACTCTCCCCCCCTCTACCAGGCGCCTCGCACCTTCCTCTCAACCCCGGTCAGGCTCAGCGAGCCTCGTCCCTCCCAACCCTCCCGCATTTCCCCAGCGCAGCCCGGATCAGGGCCACATGCTGCCTCCTCCTCCCTGGCTTCAGTGCAACACGCTCCTCCTCCCTCAGATCGCCGCCACGCCCTTCCCACATCGGTTCAGCGCTTCCATCGCCTCATCCCCCTCAGTTTCTTCCTCCCCGCTAACTCACCCGTCTGGCACAGCCCGTCCCCAGCCTTCGTCCGCCCCCCCCCCCCCCCCCCCCCCCCGCCCTCACATTGAGTAACTCCACTCTCCCTCAGGTGCCCACGGCACCTCTGACACTTCCACCGTCCCTCTCCAGTTCGTCGGCAGCCCACAGCCCCCTCACATCGAGCATTCCACCCAGGTTATGCCTCACCCACGGTGGCCGCCCCACCCGCATGTAAACTGATCCAGAAGAGCTCTTTTCTCTGACGTCCGCTCGGTCACGCAGCATCCAAGTCATCCTTCAAGCAGTTCACGTCCCTCGGCCACCCGGGTCCGTCACTCACACCCACCGCACCTTGCCCACTTTCACCGTCCCTCACTAGCTCGTTGGCAGGAGCCCACAGCACCCCTGCCACTTCCACCGTCCCGCCCTCTTCCACCGTCCCTCACTAGCTCGCAGGCAGGTGCCCACTGTACCTCGCCCTCTTCCACTGTCCCTCACTAGCTCGCAGGCAGGTGCCCTCGGTACCTCGCTCACCTTCACTGTCCCTCACTAGCTTGCTGGCAGGTGCCCACAGCACCGCTGCCACTTCCACCGTCCCTCACTAGCTCGCTGACAGGTGCCCACGGCACCTCAGCAACTTCCACCGTCCCTCACTAGCTTGCTGGCAGGTGCCCACGGCATCTCTGCCACTTCCACCGTCCCCTATAGCTCGCTGGCAGGTGCCCACGGTACCTCGCCCTCTTTCACCGTCCCTCACTAGCTCGCTGGCAGGTGCCCACGGTACCTCGCCCTCTTTCACCGTCCTTCACTAGCCCGCTGGCAGGTGCCCATGGTACCTCGCCCACTCCCACCCTCCCTCCCTCGGACCGGCACCCTAAAGCTTTTCTCACCCCACGATCACCTCAATCCGAAATTCTCAGATCGACCCATCACACAACCTGGTGACCGCTGATAGGGCCATTCGTGTGCCGCGCCTGGCCCTCAAGTTTATTGCCTTCAGCCACCAGACGCACTTCATGAGATTTACCCAATAGTCTCCGTCATGCTTTTTGGGGTCAAGAATGGTCGCGAAGAAGCGTCCTAATTCGTTAGGCCAACACCGCTACAATTGACACAGTCCCATCACCTCATTTGGACATCACCCAACGTTCCAACCTCCATGCAGCCCGTGCCACTCGCCAGTTGCCACCATATCATCGACGGATTCACACACGGGACAGTTGGGACACTCTCCGTTATCTCACGGCTTGGACAGCCTACCAGCAATTTCATACCGACGCCGACCAATGTACAGGACCGGTGGGAGAGGTGGATCTACAAGCACACAACGCCTCGCATCGCACAGCATTGCGTGCTTGTGGTTTGGCAGTTTTCACTAGTTTCGTGCTACAGTCTTGCATGATGAAGCAGGGCTTGCTTAACCTAAAGACGTACACATTTGAAACTTGGAGATACGTCCTTCCTCAGACGTCACCACCATCGCAGCCTTCATCACGTCAATTTCACCTCCACCTCTGCACCGCTACCCCACACGTCTTCCTCAGCGGAATCTACTTCTTCTTCCCTTGATGAGAGGTTCTTCTAGCCCCGCCATCTCATCACCACATCTCCATGATGCTACTTCGTCTCCAACGCAGAGAAGTCCCGGTCCACCACATCGTCATCCCGTCACATCAGACCTCCACGACCCTGGAGATCTGAATCTCTCACCTTCACTCTCAAACACAGCAAGACGTCCAACGGGGCATTCGTTCATAATCCTCGTGTTAAAGTCAGATTCACCACTCAGCCCTTACGAGCCCATCCACCGATACGCCACCACCAAACGCTCCCCGAATGCACCTCCTCAAGATCCCCTCTTCATCTCAGAGACCGGTTTCATCGCCACTCGATACGGTTTCCGCCGTCACCTCCGCCAAGCTCACCCGGAGACCTTCCCCCTCGTCTCTACTCCGGCCACTCATTCCGCATCGGCGCCGCCTCCGCAGCTTCTGAACTGGGCCTCTCGAACCACCTCACACGCATCCTCGGACGACGAAACACAGACGCTTACCACGCATACATCCTAACCAACAACGACGGTGACGTCCGAAACGCCCATCTCCGACTAGGTCGACAGCAACCGTCATCTGGTAACCACACGGGTCGTTCTGCTTTTTTGGGGGCAGTGCAGGAGCAGAGATGACAGTTGGCTCACGGACCGAGCAAACCCGGTCGTCTCGCTCCCGGAGAGCAGATGACAGTTTGCTCACGGACCGAGCAAACCCGGTCGTCTCGCTCCCGGAGAGCAGATGACAGTTTGCTCACGGACCGAGCAAACTCGGTCGTCTCGCTCCCGAGGCTGCTTCCCCATCCTGAGCCTCGCCCTACCTCGGGCTCCTCAGCAACGCACACACACACACTCGCAGTCTCGCATGCATACATCTCACTTGTTCAATAAACGCTGTTAACCTGAGCAGAGGTGTGGTCTCTTACTAGTGAAATGTAGTTGTGCACTTGTGCCCAACGCAAGTTCAGGAGTGGAGACCACCCACTGCGATCTCCGTCACCACTCGCCTCAGCCATCCACATAGCCTCTGCTCTCCACAGCCACTCACGTTCCTTATCACCTTATTAAATTCACCCGTGTTCTCCCTATCAGCCAATCGCACAGCAATCGCACAGTATTAATACACCTCAGATCATGTCACTAACCTGTTTGACTCTGCTCACGTAGGACGCAAATCCCCACCCCCTCCCCAGTCACCACCTTCATTCTAATCGTTCTGCCTTGCTAACTTCATTTCTCGTTTCATCACACTAACTTTCGTTTCTCTATTTCCTAGGAGCATCGAGGGGGGCAGTGCAGGAGCAGAGATGACAGTTGGCTCACGGACCGAGCAAACCCGGTCGTCTCGCTCCCGGAGAGCAGATGACAGTTTGCTCACGGACCGAGCAAACCCGGTCGTCTCGCTCCCGGAGAGCAGATGACAGTTTGCTCACGGACCGAGCAAACTCGGTCGTCTCGCTCCCGAGGCTGCTTCCCCATCCTGAGCCTCGCCCTACCTCGGGCTCCTCAGCAACGCACACACACACACTCGCAGTCTCGCATGCATACATCTCACTTGTTCAATAAACGCTGTTAACCTGAGCAGAGGTGTGGTCTCTTACTAGTGAAAAAGGAAGTGTTAATAAAGTATTAATAGTCTAAGCTGAAGTAACTTGATTATACTAAGACGGGTTTTAACTTATTTCAATCACGACCAAGCAACGCAGCATTCATTTTTTTATTACCTGGCATTCAACCCAAGCCAGGTAATTTCCCAGCCAGTGCTATTAGCCTGAAGTCAATAAAATCACTACAACAGTTTAAGAATCGAGGCATTAACTTTACCTGGAGATGCCACATCTAGGTGGTAAAATATGGAAGCGAATAGCTGACATAAATAAAATGTAATTGCAAATTCGAAAATTAAATTGAAATACAATAAATTCTTTTTAATCTTCAGGATATGAACGCATTTTTTGAGACAAAAATGAATTTAAAATGCAATAGCATTTACATTTTATCTACATATGTGCTCATTCTATGACAAAATTAAAATGATAAATAAAAGATCATTTTAATTGAAAATGAAATGAGGGAAATGCTTTTTAATCTTCAGATGATGAACACATTTTTTGAGACACAAAGGAATGTATAATTCAATAGCATTGACATTTCATCTCTAGGTGTGCTCATTCTATGACTGGTTGAAAAAGAAAAAGCAAACCACATTGCATTTTCATTTTCAAATCCTGCAGGGTAGGACTTGAAAATGAAAATGCAATGTGGTTTGCAGGGTTGCCATGTTCACTAAAAGTGAGCTCTCTGGGCTCCACATCATTTGTAGGTCTAATTCTATTGCCAGTTTCGCCAGTTCCATCCGCATGATTTGTAGGTCTAATACCATCGCCAGCCCCATCCTTATGATTTGTAGATCTAATTCTATGAGTCCCATCCCCATGATTTGTAGGTCTAATTCCATCGCCAGTCCCATCCTTATGATTTGTAGATCTAATTCTATCAGTCCTATCAATTATGTGTAGGTCTAATTCCATCGCCAGTTCCATCCGCATGCTTTGCAGATCTAATTCTATACAGTTCCATCCTCATGATTTGTAGATCTAATTCCATCGCCAGTCCCATCCCCATGATTTGTAGGACTAATTCGATACAGTCCCACCTCCATATTCTTTAGATCTAATTCGATAGTCACATCCCCATGATTTGTAGATCTAATTCCATCACCAGTCCTATCCCCATAATGTGTAGGTCCAATTCCATCGCCAGTTTCGCCAGTTCCATGCACATGATTTGTAGATCTAATTATATCAGATCCATCCCAATGATTTGTAGATCTAATTCCACCACCAGTTCTATCCTTATGATTTGTAGATCTAATTCTATCAGTCCCATCTCAATTATGTGTAGGTCTAATTCCATCGCCAGTTCTATCCGCATGATTTGTAGATCTAATTCTATACAGTTCCATCCTCATGATTTGTAGATCTAATTCCATCGCCAGTCCCATCCTTATGATTCGTAGATCTAATTCTATCAGTCCCATCTCAATTATGTTTAGGTCTAATTCCATCGCCAGTTCCATCCCCATGATTTGTAGGTCTAATTCGATACAGTCCCATCTCCATGTTCTTTAGATCTAATTTGATAGTTCATCCCCATGATTTGTAGATATAATTCCATCACCAGTCCCATCCCCATAATGGGTAGGTCCAATTCCATCGCCAGTTTCACCAGTTCCATCCCAATGATTTGTAGATCTAATTACACCACCAGTTCTATGCTTATGATTTGTAGATCTAATTCTATCAGTCCCATCTCAATTATGTGTAGGTCTAATTCCATCGCCAGTTCCATCCGCATGATTTGAAGATCTAATTCTATACAGTTTCATCCTCATGATTTGTAGATCTAATTCCATTACCAGTCCCATCCCCATAATGTGTAGGTCCAATTCTATCACCAGTTTCATCCGTATGATTTGTAGATCTAATTCTATGAGTCCCATCCCCATGATTTGTAGGTCTAATACCATCGCCAGTTCCATCCGCATGATTTGTAGATCTAATTCTATACAGTTCCATCCTCATGATTTGTAGATCTAATTCCATCACCAGTCCCATCCCCATAATTTGTAGGTCCAATTATATCGCCAGTTTCATCCGCATGATTTGTAGATCTAATTCTGAGTCCCATCCCCATGATTTGTAGGTCTAATACCATCGCCAGTCCCATCCTTATGATTTGTAGATCTAATTCTATCAGTCCCATCTCAATTATGTTAAGGTCTAATTCCATCGCCAGTTCCATCCCCATGATTTGTAGGTCTAATTCGATACAGTCCCATCCACATAATTCATCTGCTTATAATAAATACGACAAATCTCTGTGAGTATGTACAGTATCTCACACAAGTGAGTACACCCCTCTCATTTCTGCAAATATTTAATCATTTCTCTTCATGGGACAACATTGAAGAGATGACACTTTGATATAATGTAAAGTAGTCAGTGTACAGAATGGAGACCAGTGTAATGTTCTTGTCCTCTCAACATAACTAGACACACAGCCACTAATAATTATTAGTCTAAAGTGCTGGCAACAAAAGTCAGTACACCCCTAAGTGAAAATGTCCAAATTGGGCCCAAGTGTCAATATTTTGTGTGGCCACCATTACTTTCCAGCACTGCTATAATCCTCTTGGGTTTGGAGTTCACCAGAGCTTCACAGGTTGCCACTGGGATCCTCTTCCACTCCTCCATGACCTCCATCCCAGAGATGGTAGATGTGTTAGAGACCTGGCGCTTCTCCAGTTTCCGTTTGAAGATGCCCCACAGATGCTCAATAGGGTTTAGGTCTGTAGACATGCTTGGCCAGTCCATCACCTTTACCCTCAGCTCCTTTATTAAGCTCATGAACTACTTTGATGTACAGTATCATAATGACATAACTGCGGAGGTTAAAGGAGCACTTTGCCAATTTTCAAACTCATCCCATAAGATCAGTCCTAAAGCACACTATAAAATGGCACTATTTCCGTCTACTCACTCAGATTTTCATTGGTGGACTATGGACTGTTCAGAAATCCCATGGGAATTGAACTGATGGAATCTACAAATTAATGGGGATGGGATTGGTGATGACAGTCATGGGCATGGACTGTCTGAAATTAGATCTATACATCATGGAGATGGGACTGTATGGAAATAGATCTTCAAATTATAGGGCTGGGGATGGAATTAGATATAAAAATCATGGGAATAGACAATCATGGAGATGGTACTGGCTATCAAATTAGAACTATGAATCATGGGGATGGGATGGCGATGGAATTAGACCTACACATAATTGAGATGGAACTGATACAATTAGATCTACAAATCATAAGGATGGGACTGGTGATGGAATTAGACCTACAAATCATAGGGATGGGACCAGTGATGGTATTAAACCTAGAAATCCTGGGGATGGGACTCATAGAATTAGATCTACAAATCATGCGGATGGACCTGGCGATGGAATTAGACCTAAACATAATTGAAATGGGACTGATAGAATTAGATCTACAAATCATGCGGATGGAACTGGCGATGGAACTAGACATACAAATGATAGGGATGGGACTGGTGATGGAATAAGATCTACAAATCATGGGGATAGGACTCATATAATTAGATCTACTAATCATGCGGATGGAACTGGTGATGGAATTAGACCTACACATGATGGGTATGGGACTGATAGAATTAGATCTACAAATCATGCGGATGGAATCATGCTGATGGAACTAGCTATGGAATTAGACCTACACATAATTGAGATGGGCCTGATAGAATTAGATCTACAAATCATTGGGATGGATCTGATATAATTAGATCTACAAATCATGTGGATGAAACTGGCGAAACTGGCGATGGAATTGGACCTACTCATTATGGGACTGGTGATGGAATTAGATCTACAAATCATTGAATTAGATCTAAAGAACATGGAGATGGGACTGTATCGAATTAGACCTACAAATCATGGGGATGGAACTGGCTATAGAATTAGACCTTCACATAATTGATTGACTGATAGAATTAGATCTACAAATCATAAGGATGGGAGTGGCGATGAAATTAGATCTACAAATCATGAGGATGGAACTGTATAGAATTAGATCAACAAATCATGCGGATGGAACTGGCGATGGAATTAGACCTACACATAATTGAGATGGGACTGATAGAATTAGATCTACAAATCATAAGGATGGGACTGGCGATGGAATTAGACCTACAAATCATGGGGATGGGACTCATATAATTAGATCTACAAATCATGCGGATGGAACTGGTGATGGAATTAGATCTAAATATCATGGAGATGGGACTGGTAATGGAATTAGCTACATTTATGGAGAAGAAAGCCCAGAGAGCTCACTTTTAGTGAACATGGCAACCCAGCAAACCACATTGCATTTTCATTTTCAAGTTCTACCCTGCAGGATTTGAAAATGAAAATGCAATGTGGTTTGCTTTTTCTTTTTCAATCAGTCATAGAATGAGCACACCTAGAGATGAAATGTCAATGCTATTGAATTATACATTCCTTTGTGTCTCAAAATAAAAAGCATTTCCCTCATTTCATTTTCATTTTCAAAATTGCATTTTCATTTTAATATTGTCCACTAATTAGCAGGGTATTTTTAGAAAATTAAAATTAAAATGATCTTTTATTTATAATTTTAATTTTGTCATAGAATGAGCACATCTGTAGATAAAATGTAAATGCTATTGCATTTTCAATTAATTTTTGTCTCAAAAAATGCATTCATTTCCTGAAGATTAAAAAGCATTTATTGTATTTCAATTTCATTTTCGAATTTGCCATTTCATTTTATTTGTGTCAGGCATTCGCTTCCATAGTAAAACAGCAACAGTAGAATAAACTCTCTCATGTTGACGGTGGGTTAGAATAAGCTAAATAAAAGTTGCTCCACTGTTTCTCTCCATGTCTGTCTCCACACTTTCACTTCAAGCCTCCATATCATGACGACGACGTGCCAGCAGCCAATAGAAATTCACCAAATGCTGTTGTCATGCGTTTCCAGGAGAATTCCACCAACACAGGTTGTTAACTTGAAAGTAAAACTAGTAGAATGAGAGTTTGACTGTGACAGCATCGTGTTGTTATTGTTTGGTAGAAGCGATATTTGAACTGTTTCCTAAATCAACCCTATCACATCACAACTCCAGACTCATTTAAAAATTAGAGCCATGATGATATGTTAATTAGCTCCATGGAGCCCATCACAGATTATAGTCCAGTGGTTCTCAAAGTGGGGTCCGGGGACCGCCAGTGGTCCTTGGGGGGTTTCCAGGGTGTCTCCAGCTAAAGTAGTTAAAAGGCCTATAGCATTTTAACCAGATCTATTAGGCTATTTTATATGTTGGCTATTTAAAAATTGAAAATGTACAAGGATTGTGCATCTGCTACTTTTGAAACATTTTGAAAAATCTTCTGCGGGGTTCCTGGCACAGAACATTTTAAAAAGATTTTAAAATGATCAAATTTGATCTAAGTACGATATTTGTGGAGTAGCCTAGGGTATTGAAAAATAAATACTCAGTTAAAGTAAAAGCATGTCAAAAACGAAAGTAGCCTACAGTACATGTACTTACAGTTACTTTACAACACTCGCAATTAATCTTGGACGTACTTAGTAGGCCTACTGTGTTCTATGACATTTCAAATGCAGACTGTCTGTCTGCCTCCACAGTAGCCAGTTGCCCAGGGTGATATTGTTGTTTCAAATGTTTAAAAAATAATTTAATGAATAAAATAACCAAAGAAATTCCCTAAATTACAAAACAAAATGTTTAAGAAGAAATGAAAATATCAGATCTGCAAGCATGCAACAAAGCACGAAGCGACGCGTTGTGAGCTTGTAGAGCTGATATTTTCACTAGTTTGGGTCTGGGGCAAAACATGTGATTTCTCCTTTGGGTCTTTTGTCATTTGGGTTAAATCCCTCTGGTCTAGTGGGCAGTGAGGAGCAGGAGGTGATATGATGACTGATATGACAGGGTGGAACAATGGTGGACATTTAGAAACATACGGACTGGAGCATGGAGAGGATTCACAGGATCTATTCTATAGCATCTGTTTTGAATGGAGTGTATCTCATGCATATTATTGAATCCTGTCAGAATTATTATTGATTGTGCATAAAGGAACATATCTATCCATCCATCCATCTTTATCTCACAATGCATAGCATCGTTGTGAGCTTGCAGATCTGCTATTTTGATCGACTTTTTTTGAAACATTGCTGTAAAACTCTCTCTCGTCCAGGTTAAACTGTTGCCATCCTTCTTTGTCCTTTGTTCAGGGTTGACTGCAGGTGCGGTGGTCTCAAAAACATAAAGGAGAACTGGTCGGGACCCACAGGGGGGTCCCCACATGATTTTGAGGGGGTCCCCAGATGATAGTTTAGTGAGAATTTAAGGACTTCCAAGACCTTTTTAATACTTCAAAAGAAAACATAAAAACTGCATCAAAAGTAATCAACAAACTACTATAAAAACTGGTCAAACACTGGCTAAATATCCGATCTCCTATATTTCCATAATGTTTATCTGTGGAACCGAGACAAACAATGCCTCAACTCCTACATTCCAAGTGCTTGTCAGGGTGGGGGATCTCCTGTTCAAATTATTATTGGGGGATTATTTTGGGGGGTCCTGACTTGAAAAGGTTGAGAACCACTGGTATAGACCACTGTTTGAAAACATTCACATTTTTCCAAAGTTTATGGCCATATACTGAGTACCCTATATATCCAGTAATCAGTTAATAACTTTTATTTACGTCTTTAATAGAAAGAAGCCGACTTCCGACTTATTTGGGATTTTTATTAGAAATGAAAGAGGCATCAGACCTTTAAATGCATGTAACAAACATTCATCATTTATTATACCTAGTCCAATTTAGATTGATCCAAATCTTTAACAGATTTTATGTATTCTAATTAATGTAATAATTTAATATTAATAGTAGAAACATGTACAGATTTTATTTGTACTTGGGCTTTCTTTTTACAATACAACCAACCCAAGTTAAACACACATTTGATAGCAGGAACATAGCATTACAGTATTTACATCACAGGAAAATAAAATAATGATTGTGTGTGTGTGTGTGTGCAGGTTTGTATGTACAGTATGCATACATGTCTTCATGTTGATGTCATATGTGTGTTACTGTGTGTGTGTGTGTGTGTGTGTGTGTGTGTGTGTGTGTGTGTGTGTGTGTGTGTGTGTGTGTGTGTGTGTGTGTGTGTGTGTGTGTGTGTGTGCGCGCGCGCGCGTGCGCGTAATAACAATATCACCAGAAGATCCAAACGTAATGGTAGAAATGAAAACAGTTGTAAATGTATAAATGTCCACGTCTACAGTGTTATTTACTGTACATATTCAGAAGCAATAAGTGCTGGATGATGTGTTTGTTTTGTTCAGGACATCAATTCACAACTTATGTCAACAGTTCATTCAAGTCATCAATCATTATATGATTCAAATGCTGGTGATAAAATATTGTGCATCCACGCTGATAGCTTTAGATGTTCTTCAGAATGATTACTGACTGACATAACGTGTGACATATGACATATCATAAAGACAAATAATCAATTATCACATCTATCCTTTGCTTTAAGAATATAATGAGCATTGTGTAAGTAAAAGTGTATGGTGGACATTTATAAATATTCAGAAGAATGTATTATACACATGCCATGAACGTTATTAAAAAAAAGGATTTAGAGGGTGATATTTAGGGTGTAATCTATCACAGATTATTACCTATCAAACGTTTGTATTACTAGTCCAACTCAATAAACCAGATGATTTTGCCATCCTGGACATGATGCTACCATCTGATGACTGACTTTGTTTGGATGGGTTAGATCAATGGTTCCCAAACACTGGGTCGGGACCTATTTTTGGGTTATAGACAGATTTTTATGGGTCCCTTTTTCGCAAGTGTGGGTCCTGGGCAAACATCTAATTTCTCTTTCGGATCTCAAGCTAAAAGGTTTGGGAACCACTGGGTTAGATGACATGAAATGGACAGTTTATTCTAATTCACCTCTACATCGAATCACATCACTGATGTCTAAAGGTTTTTAATTCTCTTTTAAACAGTGCTTTTCTAAAAAAAACTAGACCAGGTCACCTGGTTGTGCCAGACCCGCAATGAAAACTAGTATGGCACTGAACTAACACATGAACACACAGGATTTTATAGTCTCAGCAACAAAGCGTAGTGAGCTTGTAGATCGGCTGTTTTCACTAGTATGGCACTGAACTAACACATGAACACACAGGATTTTATAGTCTCAGCAACAAAGCGTAGTGAGCTTGTAGATCGGCTGTTTTGACTAGTATGGCACTGAACTAACACATGAACACACAGGATTTTATAGGCTGAGCAGCTGGAAATGTTTGTGAGCTTGTAGATGGGCTGTTTTCACTAGTATGGCTGTGGGGCAAATGTTTTGCAGCACTGAACTAACACATGAACACACAGGAATTTATAGTCTCAGCAGCTCGTCAGCCAACTCAACTCAGCTGGTCCCGTACAGGTGACGGCACTCAAGGCAATCAGCCGAGCAAGGGAAGGGAGGGGCAGATGAGCAGTCAGAGGCAAACACAGGCACACTGAGGAAAAGAGGGACACTGAGGAAAAGAGGGACCGACCGACCGACCGACCGACAGACCGACAGACCGACAGACCGACAGACCGACAAAGCCTTATGTAGGCCGACCCCCTGGGTCTGGCAAAAAAAAAAAAAAACATCTGGCCCATCATTTGAAAGTCTGCCTAGTCTGATTAGGTTTTTATAACTGTTATGGATTACTGACTGACCCTTGTTTGCACTGATTTATGAAGGGTTAATAACACACTTCCCACAGCATTTGAAGAGAGAAAGGGTGAGAATGTCTCCACTCTGGCCATGTGCAAACCTAAAATAACACACATTAAAACATAAGAGAACACAAAACAAGATACTAACTCATCATTCAATAAGTCATTTTACAAAATGATATACATTAGTTTGGGAAGGTAAATAATTACATAATGTCATCTCATTAAATTATATGTATATATTTATATTCTGGAAAAGACACCGTTTGCTTTGTTTCCTGACTATCCCTTACATCTCCCTCTGGTCAAAGCTACATTACTTTTAACTATAGAGGTCACCTGGGAACCCAATTTCAATCAGTGGTCAGATTAAACAGTTTCATTCAATAAAATGACAACAAATGGGAGCTGGGTGATCATTATGACTAAACAATGTTATGTTTAACTTCAGAAAAAACAAAGTGTTGCCAAAGGTGTAAATTGTTTAATTCATAGCAAACCAACTCCACTGTATAACTTATACCATGTCTAAGGTTTTGTGCTGGGGTCCCATAGGACAGTTGGCTTTCATCGTAAATGTCTATAATTAGGGTCAGATCTGGACATGGGTCACCAAATGCATGAAATTAACTAAGTAGAACAGAAAGAAACAGCCTGGGCCTCCAAGACCAGAGAGAATCACTAATATCAACATGACTTACTGTGTGCAACAAGGTGTCTCTGGCCATTATGCATCTGGATTCAGCATCTCCACCTCAGGAGCTGCAGCCTAATGTTAAAATAAATCATAGTTAGTTATGATACGTCATCACCTACCACTGACCACCTCCTGTTATATACAGGAAACCTCTGAATAACTCCTGACTCCTTTGTGCAGTTTCAGTCAATGATGTTGAATGTACTGTTGATCAGTGAATTATGAGACCAGATGTAAAAATAAAGTATACTACTTACGACAGAGGTCATCAACAGGGGGTCCACAACCCCTTGGGGGTCCGCAGAGGTACTGCAGGGGGTCCCCGAAATTGTTGCTTGATTAAACAATAAAAAAGAGAAAATAAATAATAATAATAAAATGTATATATATTTTTTTCTTCAAATATGTCTTTCAATATTTTAACATTTATGTTAAAAATAAATAATGATTCTGTCCATTTTGAATAGCTTTTTTTTTTTGCATAACATGATTACTGTGACATTGGTTCTCAGTTAATAAATGTGTTTAGAAATGGCAGTGGTACTCCAGTGCAGGGGTTTTCAAAGTGGGTGACGGGGCACCCTGGGGTGCCGTGATGCCAGTCCAGGGGTGCCGCATAATTTGATAATATATATAATATCACTACATCACTATCACTTCACTATGCTTAGTAAAACAGACCTGATTTGCACTGTTCTTGATTCATTATTTTTCCATCTACGACAACTCTCTTCACCAAAAATAGCAGATCTACAAGCTTTTAGATCGTCTATTTTTGGTGAACCTTCCCCCCAGAATAGGCATGCTGGGGTTCAAGTTGTTAAACGCCAAGTATTAAGTTATTTTCAGTCAGTTCTGATGGAAACGTATATTTCTCCAATATGAAGTAAGATTCTAAAAATGAACAGTGTAACTCATGGGTGCCGTGGATGAAAAAGTTATTTACAGGCCCTGAGTCAAAAAGGTTTGAAAACCCCTGCTCTAGTGTACCTTGTATAATGTATGTTTAACATAAAAGCATGAATATGTTTATACATACGAAACACAATTTTATACATAAATATGCTGTAACCTTCCCCACCCCCCACCCCACGTAGTGGCAGGTGCAGGGGGTCCCTGCTCCATCTCCCATCAGTTTGGGGGTCCCTGGTCTGTACACGTTGAAGACCCCTTACTTACCAGATGGAGGGCGTGGAGCTGGAAGAAATGTGTAAAGAGATGTGACTGTAGTTAGCACCATATTAATGCAATGATATGGCATGAGAACCATTATGTACGTCATTCTACTGTCTCACCTTTCTTCCTCCTGTACATGAAGACTCCGGTGACAACGGCAGCAACAACAGCAAGAAGCGCCACAGCGACGATGATGATGATGATAACGGTCTTGTTGGATTCTGGTTCAACTGGAACAATAAAATACAAAGAAACAGAGATGAAAAAGCGGAATTATCTTAAAACCCGACATTCATCCATAATCTGACTTTGTCTGTCTGTCTGTCTGTCTGTCTGTCTGTCTGTCTGTCTGTCTGTCTGTCTGTCTGTCTGTCTGTCTGTCTTTGTCTTACTGTCTGTCCATCTAGCCATCTGTCTGTATGTATGTCTGTCTGTTTAACTACCTATCTATGTGTAGTTATTATGGACCAACTCACTATTTTCAGTACAGGGGACTCACTCTGATCTAGTCTATATTACATCTGTGATTGGGTTTTAAGATTAGTCATGTGATCCAGTCAGTGACCTCTTTGACCAGCTGTAGAATGTGTCTTTGTGTTTCACTTTACCCACAATGCAGAGAACATACTGTATGCTCATCTAAATCAGTCTCAGGTTAATAACCATTTAACCTATTTTTGATCTAACTTCTATGGTAGTACATCCATACCTCCTTTAGTCTTAATCCAGTTGGTCTTGATCTTCTCTGTGTCCAGAGTGTACTTTAAGTCCTCTTTGATCCCAGCCAGCTGAAACACACACTCGTACCGCTTGAAGTCTTCATGTTGGACTGAGGTCAGGTCCAGGTCAACGCTCATCTGGAAGGTTCCATCCTCAGGGTTGGGGAGGGTCTCTCCATGGTCCACGTTCTCCTG
>NW_027664876.1:0-1000 GCF_963921795.1 Nannobrachium achirus
GGCGGGATTGACCCCCTGGGAAGTGTTCCTCCTGTCTCAAGCCTTGCAGATAGCCAAAAGTGCTCATCTTAATGTCCTTGTAGGGGAGAACCACCCAT
This sequence comes from Nannobrachium achirus, assembly GCF_963921795.1. Classification (NCBI taxonomy): domain Eukaryota; kingdom Metazoa; phylum Chordata; class Actinopteri; order Myctophiformes; family Myctophidae; genus Nannobrachium; species Nannobrachium achirus. Next base: position 99 of record NW_027664876.1, read on the forward strand.
TTTCAACTTTTTTTCAACAATTTTTTTAACTATGTCATTAATATACCTTTAGTTGTTAGATGTTGACATCACGGTGTACTTTGCAATACAAACCCCAAAATCAATCCTACAGCTACAGAAGGGGGGGAGGAGATTTTTTTCTTATTTCCACATTACAACAGAGGAATACTAATGTTATTAATGACATAGTTCAACCATGATGGATTCATCAAACTGGCGTATTGATTTGTTAATTTTGCTGTTTTTATATCAGCGGCTGACATTGACGAGGCCGTGCTTCGTAACCTTACTCAAGAAGACATAAAACCTGGCAGATTTTGGCAGAAGGAATCGGTTGTGGGCTCTAATTCACCCAGAGGTAACATAACTGCATTGGTTTGTAAATTCCAGTAATGAAGCCATGTTTTGAATTGGGTCAGTTATTTACCCCCTTGTAAATGTTTTGATCTACAGTACCAGACAAAGCTGGCCCTGCTGAAATAGGAAGTCTACCTTCAACTAGCGGAACGGCTCCAATCCCTCTTCAGGCATCCACTCCTTTGCAGAAAAGCCCCAAAAAGACCCTACAGCTTCCTCGATCAAAGAAGATCCTGGAAGCATATCCATGTTTCAAGGATCAATGGAGGGTCAATGGAAGCCCTTGACCTTAGAGGCCCTATTTGGTGAAAACACCCAGTCAACTAGCTTGCAACCTAAATCCATAGCACTACTGTAACACTCCCTTCCCTCACTGACCATACATGAAGCTACAGTATTTTTAATTTTTTTATTTTTCAGGAGAACTGAGTGTTGTGTTCGTCCTCACAAGGGAGAACAAGAGGTGATACAAACTTTCTCCGAGGCGAAGAGGGCAGCCCGGGCAAGGATTCAATGAGTAACTTAGGGGGAAAACACACAAGACA
>NW_027664875.1:0-83787 GCF_963921795.1 Nannobrachium achirus
TTTAAAATGATACTAAATATTGTTTCAAGTGTCCAATATTTAGTTCAGTGACTAATGAATTAGACTGAGTTGGTAGCATAAAGAGACTGAGTTTTATTAGCAGTTGCGTTCACATGCTGCGCAGATCAACAAAGGAACAGAACAACGTGACACCGGAAGTGGTTCACCATGTAAGGCTACATGAAGCAGTAGTGTCCTAGAGTAACAGTGCCATCTATTGGTAAAAGTACTGTATTACAACACTCCCACTAACTTTTTCAATAGTATCAAGTCCCTTAAATAAGTCCCCTTATATAATATGTCAGAGCCGTGCTCTCCTTTACAAAAAATGTCAAGACCAAAAAATATCTGTAAACAACAATAAACATTTCTTTTCTTTCAAAAAATTGTTTTTACATTGTGTTTGTCTGGAACTCTTTTTCACAAAGATTTTTCTTTTTATAATCTTTTTTACATTGGTTATACTGGAACTCTTTTTCACATTGTTTTTGTTTTTATTAGAATTGCTTTGATCAGGCAGCGTTCTTCGTACACCTGTCAAGCACAAACAATCAGTCACTCATTTAAACAGGGAAAAGTCCAATCTCTCCCCTGAGACATTCAAACCTCTGTCGGGTCAGTGGCTTGGTAAAGATATCCGCTTTCATGTCATTAGTTGGACAATATTGCAGTTCTATTTGTCCATTCTGCACACATTCACGGATGTAGTGGTAGCGAATGTCTATGTGCTTGGTTCTGGAGTGATTCACAGGATTCTTCGCGATTGCGATGGCTCCTTGGTTATCCTCCAGGATCACTGTAGACGTAGCCTCCACTCCGAGATCACTCAGTAGTCGTCTCAGCCAGATTCCTTCTTGAGTTGCTTGACTGAGTGCCATGTATTCAGCTTCTGCCGTTGAAAGTGCAACTGTTGCCTGTTTCTTGCTGAGCCAGCTCACTGCTCCTCCACTCAGTAGAAAGATGTTGCCTGTTGTTGAGCGGCGATTGTCCTGATCTCCAGCCCAGTCAGCATCTGAGTATCCGATTAAAGCTCCTGAGTCTGACTGCTCATATTTGAGTGCAAGGTTCACAGTTCCTTTCAAGTATCGAAGTATCCTCTTCACAGCAGTCAGATGTGAAGCATCCGGATTTGAGTTGAACTTTGACACAGCACTCACTGCTTGAGCTATGTCTGGCCTCGTGGCCATAGCAGCATACAGCAGACTTCCCACCATTGACTGATAGGTATGTTGCTGCACTGGCTTACTGACACCATCACTTTTCCTCAACTTGACGTTGGCATCTGCAGGGGTTGCTACAGGATTGGCATTATCCATTCCATATTTCTGAAGTATGGCTTCAATGTAATGCTTCTGATGAAGAATGACACAGTTCTTTTCCTTATCTTGGATCACAGAGATGCCCAGGATGTAGGACAGCTCACCCATGTCTTTCATCTTGTAGCGCTCCTTGAGTGCCATTTTGAGCTCGTTCATGCTCTCAGTTGACTCCGTTATCAGAATCAAATCATCAACGTAGACAGCAAGTATTTCAAGCTCTTGTCTTGATCTGACAAACACACACGGGTCTGATGTGCTCTGTTTGAATCCAATTTCCATCATGAACTCTGTGAAAGCCTTGCTCCAACAGCGAGGAGACTGCTTCAGTCCATAGATTGATCTCTTCAGTTTGCACACCAGATGTTCCTGCCCGGGTTTTATGTAGCCCTCTGGTTGCTCCATGTAGATTTCCTCTTCCAGGTGTCCATTAAGGAATGCAGTTACAACATCCATCTGGTGCACCTGTAGACTGTTTTGAGTAGCAAAAGACAGTAATGTACGAATAGAGCTGAATCGTACCACTGGTGAAAATGTTTCATCATAGTCAGCACCATACAACTGTGAGTAGCCCTTGGCAACGAGCCTGCACTTGTATCGTTCCAATCTTCCATCACTATGATGCTTGACTTTGAACACCCACCTTGATCCTACTGCCTTTCTGTCTCTTGGCAAATCCACTAAGTCCCATGTCTCATTTTCCAGCAGTGACTCATATTCCAAGTCAGCGGCCTCCTGCCATTCTTTTGCATTAGGACTCTTCATTGCCTCCTTCAGTGACAGTGGCTCTGTCACACGACACATATTGGCATAATGATCAACAGTCACTACATCAGCAAACTCATCATATCCAAATCTTCTTGGAGCATTTCTGATTCTGCCGCTTGTTCTGGCAGTGCTCTCGACAGTGACCTCATCGTTTTGTGTCTCACTCTCATCTGTTTCCATGGTTATCTCGTTCTCTGTGCAGGGTACTTTCACTTCCTGCTTCCAGTTGAAGTTTGATTCATCAAAGATGACATCACGGCGGATTAGAATCCTCCTTTTCTCTTCATCATACAGGCGATAGCCCTTGGCATTGTTTGCATATCCCACGAAACGAAGCTTCACTGCCTTTTTGTCCAGTTTCCTTCTCTCTTCATCTGGGATATGTGCATAAGCAATACAGCCAAACACCTTCATGTGACTCACATCAGGTTTTTTCCCACACCATCTCTGGTATGGTGTCTCTCCTTTCAGAACAGAAGTAGGCAGCCTGTTCTGTATGTAGGCTGCGGTGGCTACAGCCTCTGCCCAGAACACCTTCGGTAACTTAGCATGTGACAGCATGCTCCTTGCTGCTTCAACTAGTGTCCTGTTTTTCCTTTCTGCAACACCATTTTGCTGTGGCGAGTGAGGTACAGTCATTTCATGGTGGATGCCTTGAGCCTTCAAATATTCTTGAAACTCCTTTGAGGTGTACTCACCACCATTGTCTGTTCTCAGCTTTGAGACACTCAGCCCACACTCATTTGAGAATGTTCTCTCAAATTCCTTGAATTTGCATAGTACTTCATTCTTCTGTTTCATGAAGTATACCTTGCAGCATCTTGAGTAGTCATCTATGAAAGTCACAAAATATTTTGCTCCACTTATAGATTCAGTCTGCATGGGACCACAGACATCACTATGAATCAGCTGCATCTTGCGTTTGGAACGGATTTCTCCAATCGGCTTGAATGGCTTTCTAGCCAGTTTGCCTTCCACACATCCTTCACAGAAGGGAATCTCTTTTTCTGCAGAGAAGTCCACTCCGTTCACCAGACCTTTAAGTTCCTTCAGCTTGGTAGTGTGACCAAGGCGCTGGTGCCACAGGCTAGCAGCTACTGATGCACTGTGGCAGACAGATTCACTTCCTTCCACATCCAGCTGATATAGTCCATCAGCTCTTTGTGTTCCCATTCCTCTCAGAGCTCCATCTTTTCCACGTATGTAGCAGCGAGACCTTTTGAACTGCACTGTATTTCCTTTTTTGGTAGCAGCTCCCACTGAGAATAAATTCCCAGACAGCTTTGGAACATGCAGCACGTCATACATTGTGACATTTTTTATATCACTTAACTTGAAAGTCATTTTCATGTTCACATTCCCAACTCCTAGGGCGTCAACCACCCTGCCGTCACCGAGTTTCACAGACTGTGTCTTTGAAAATTGCTGGTATTCCTGGAGAATCTCTTTATCACATGTCATGTGCTTTGACGCTCCAGAGTCAATTAACCATTCAACTTGTTGTGGTCTGTCAGAGTTTGCACCTCCGACCACAAAAGCACATTCAGATGAGTCTTCTTCATCCTCACACATCACATTTTTGGCTTTGTGTGTTTTCTTTTTAGGTTTATTTTTAAAGCTTGAACAATCACGCTTAAAATGTCCTTCCTTTCCACATTTATAGCATCTCCATGTGCTTGGTCCTGCTCCCACTGATTTAGAGCCATCCTGCACATTTCCTTTAAACTGTGATGACATGGCTGCTGCCCCACCTGACATAGCACCACTGGAGTTATCATTAGCATTCAATCGCTTTTGCTCTTCATTGATTAATGCTTGCTGTACAAACTTCAGTGTCAGCTTGTCAATCTTGGTTTCTAGTGCAGTGACAATTGTAGCATAACTTGTTGGCAAGCTTCCCAAAAGTGTTACAATTTGGTCCTCCTCTTCAATTACAGCTCCTATTGCTGTTAGCTGATCAGTTAGCTCCTTCATTTGTTTTAAGTGCTCAGTTATAGAATCTCCCTCTTTCATTTCACATCTGAAATATTTTTTCTTCAGAAACAATTTATTTGCCAAAGTATCTCTCTCAAAATGGCCTTTCAGCGTGGTCCACGCCTCGTTGGGAGTCTGGCAGCTTGTTATCAAATATAACTGGGGTGTACTTACATTCAGCACTAACATAGAGAATGCCTTCTCTCTCCTTTTAGTGAACTCAGCCTGTGCTGCTTCGTTAGCATCTCCAGGTAGCACATCTGTCTCCATTACCATGCCCCATAGTCCTTTAGCCTTTAGCAAGTGTTCCAACTGAAACTTCCATGTTGCCCAATTCTCTGGTCCGCTCAGCCTGTCAATAAACAGCTTGTCCTCCATTGTGAATTCCCACAATACTGTTTATCTTCACACAATATTCAGTGTTTAACAGCTTTTTAGCGACGATCTGGGCCCATAACCTAATGAATTAGACTGAGTTGGTAGCATAAAGAGACTGAGTTTTATTAGCAGTTGCGTTCACATGCTGCGCAGATCAACAAAGGAACAGAACAACGTGACACCGGAAGTGGTTCACCATGTAAGGCTACATGAAGCAGTAGTGTCCTAGAGTAACAGTGCCATCTATTGGTAAAAGTACTGTATTACAACAGTGACTATAGCTTCTGAACTATTATTTTGCTCTGTGTTCACGTTAGCTCTCCCATTGTAAATGAATAGACTCCAAACATGCTTCCGCCTCCTAAAAAGGTATCTACCTACGTCACACAGAAACGGGAAGTACAGGTCTTTTGCACCCTCTTGCTATCGCCCTCTTGGGTGATACTCACTGGGGGAGAATTCCTTGGCTACAGCGACATCTGTTGATGGGGACCTACTGATTGGTTTTATTTCACGCAGCCTGAGCTCGCTGTCCGGCTTGGTGCCGTCCAAGGCCTCGGTGGTCTGCATGGAGCTCTGAGAGGGAAAAAAAAAAGCCAGCTGCTGAGCTGACCTGGGCGTGCGTGCGTGCGTGCGTGCGTGCGTTCAGTGCAATGTGAATGCATGTGACGAATTGATAGGAAGATAGATAGATACGTAATAAACATGATTTGGTACAAGCTCAACTAAAAGGAGATCCCAGTAATGTTTTTGGCTTATTTCCACAGGGAAGTCATGGGCGGCGGGTTAATAAGGCCAGGGTAGGCTGTGCCTTCCCAAATGCTACGCTGGGTATTTTGCAAATTATATAATATATGAACCGCGGGGGCCCGGCCGTCAGCCTCCGACTGACAGTCAGTCTCAGTCCAAATGAACGTCAATCTGCCTGACCGTCATCGCGCTGCCTCTGTTACACCTATTTCCTGTTATTTTTCTGAGTAAAATGTCACGCATTGGGAAGAAGTAAAGGGGGACACTTTATTGTGAAGGACAACAGGAAGAGCATTCACAGACAGACAATGTTGTTTTGTTTACGTTTAGTGAGAAGTGTAGTGATGATGGCTGCAGTGGACCGCGCACTTTCAAAACCTTAAATTTGTATCAACTAAAATATACCACAGACACTTTCAAATGAGACAGGCAGCGATGCACAAGCAAACAAAGGCATTAATCATGACGTCGACATTGGACAATTACGCCAGCGAGGAAACTATACAATGACATTATCAGCATCACGGATACTTTCTGATTCTGGAAGTGGAACACTTCATCTGTGAGTATTATTGCCTGAACAGGTCAACTGTTAGGACTTCTCCTCTCTATCGCGCAGCTGAAAGCCTGTATCAACAGAATAATTGTGTGTGTGTGTGTGTGTGTGTGTGTGTGTGTGTGTGTGTGTGTGTGTGTGCGCGCGCGCGGCTGCGCCGTCACCGTGCGTAATTTGGTTGCATAAGATGTGATGTGTGTGCATACTGTTGTCTATTGTGTACAGATTGTTGTCATTGTGTCAGATAGGTCTGTAACTGTTTGGGTCGCTGTATTCTTGTATATAAACTGTCGAGGCTGACAAATGAATGATTGCGACCGTCAGGTCGCAGTTACTATCAAAACCTCGACCAGCTGTCTGTCTGTCCGTCACACTTTTGCCTTGCTCATATCTCCGCTACCGCTGCCCCGATCCGTGCCAAATTTGGCACACACAGTCCTTGCCTGCCAAACTACGATTCTCACATGGCCCTCCTCTTCTAGCGCCACCATGAGGACGAAACTCATTCTGGACACTGCTCCTACAAATCTTGGCCTAAAATCACACAAATCGGTACACACTTGCTCTACACTCATGTCATCAACATGGATCTTTCCCATTTAGCGCCACCTTCAGGCCGATTTTTTAAAACCCATTTTTGGACACTACTCCTACAGATTTTGCCCTAAAATCACGCAAATCGCTACGCAGTATATATTAGGGAGTCTTACTGGTTTATTTATTTATTTATGTATTTATTTATTTCCCGACTATGTTTCCGAGACTGATTATTTATTTATTTCCCGACTGTTTCCGAGACTGATTATTTATGTAATTATTTATTTATTTCCACCCCCCCCAGGCGTCTGCCTATCGATCGGCTGGGCTTTAAAGAGCCATAACTCCGCTTTGCAGCGTGCTACCGTCTCCAAACTCGCTGTCTGGCTTCTTGTATTACTGCTATTAAATACCACATGAATACAAGCTCACGGAAGCTCCATCCAACTTCTGCGCAATGCATTATGGGATGTTGGAAAGTTGTGGACACTAGCAACAGAGTATTTAAATAAATAAATAAATAAATATATAATGAATGAACGAACACAATCATGAATAAATAAATAAATAAATAAACAAAGAAAGTGTGCGTGCGTGCGTGCGTGCGTGCTTCCCTCAATTAATTAATTAAATAAAATGGCGCGTGCGTGCGTGCGTGCGTGCGTGCGTGCATGCTCCTTAATTGATTAATTAATTAATTAACTGCCTCCTCGTTAAGAACCCTGTAAATTTGGGCAAATTCTTTCTTTCATTCATTCATTCATTCATTCATTCATTCATTCATTCATTCATTCTTTCTTTCTTTCTTTCTTTCTTTCTTTCTTTCTTTCTTTCTTTCGAAATAAATAAATAAATAATTAAATAGCGGGGGTCCCCGAGGGTGTAATCGCGTGCGGGGCGGCGAGCCTGATTATTATGTATATGAGGCTGCATTAATTATGCTAATGAGGTTGGGGCGTGGTCTGCATTAATTAGGGGCGTGGTCTGCTTTAATTATGTTAATGAGCAAAAAAAGTGGTCTGCGTTAATTATGTTAATGAGCTTGGGGGCTTGGTCTGCATTAAATATGTTAATGAGCTTGGGGGCTTGGTCTGCATAATGAGGTTGGGGGCGTGGTCTGCATTAAATATGTTAATGAGGTTGGGGGCGTGGTCTGCATTGATTATGTTAATGAGGGCCGTGGTCTGCGTTAATTATGTTAATGAGCATAAATGCAGACGGCCGTATGTAAATGAAGGGGAGGAGCTTAGTCGACATATGCAAATTGGGGGCGGGGCGTTGTTTGGAAATGCGTGTGGGCGTGGTGCGCATACATTATGCTCGCATACATTATGCTAATGAGGGCGTTAAGGTAGGTTTCCCAGCACGTAAAAAAAGCAGACGACCCTATGTAAATGAAGGGGAGGAGCTTAGTCGACTTAAAAAAATTGGGGGCGGTGCATGGTTTGGAAATGCTTGTGGGTGTGGTCCGCATAAATTATGCTAATGAGGCTGTTAAGTGGCGTTTCCCAGCGCGTAAAAAATGCAGGCGGCCGTATGTAAATGAAGGGGAGGAGCTTAGTCGACATATGCAAATTGGGGGCGGGGCGTGGTTTGGAAATGCGTGTGGGCGTGGTGTGCATACATTATGCTTGCATACATTATGCTAATGAGGGCGTTAAGGTAGGTTTCCCAGCACGTAAAAAAAGCAGACGACCCTATGTAAATGAAGGGGAGGAGCTTAGTCGACTTAAAAAAATTGGGGGCGGTGCATGGTTTGGAAATGCTTGTGGGTGTGGTCCGCATAAATTATGCTAATGAGGCTGTTAAGTGGCGTTTCCCAGCGCGTAAAAAATGCAGGCGGCCGTATGTAAATGAAGGGGAGGAGCTTAGTCGACATATGCAAATTGGGGGCGGGGCGTGGTTTGGAAATGCGTGTGGGCGTGGTGTGCATACATTATGCTTGCATACATTATGCTAATGAGGGCGTTAAGGTAGGTTTCCCAGCACGTAAAAAAAGCAGACGACCCTATGTAAATGAAGGGGAGGAGCTTAGTCGACTTAAAAAAATTGGGGGCGGTGCATGGTTTGGAAATGCTTGTGGGTGTGGTCCGCATAAATTATGCTAATGAGGCTGTTAAGTGGCGTTTCCCAGCGCGTAAAAAATGCAGGCGGCCGTATGTAAATGAAGGGGAGGAGCTTAGTCGACATATGCAAATTGGGGGCGGGGCGTGGTTTGGAAATGCGTGTGGGCGTGGTGCGCATACATTATGCTCGCATACATTATGCTAATGAGGGCGTTAAGGTAGGTTTCCCAGCACGTAAAAAAAGCAGACGACCCTATGTAAATGAAGGGGAGGAGCTTAGTCGACTTAAAAAAATTGGTGGCGGTGCATGGTTTGGAAATGCTTGTGGGTGTGGTCCGCATAAATTATGCTAATGAGGCTGTTAAGTGGCGTTTCCCAGCGCGTAAAAAATGCAGGCGGACGTATGTAAATGAAGGGGAGGAGCTTAGTCGACATATGCAAATTGGGGGCGGGGCGTGGTTTGGAAATGCGTGTGGGCGTGGTGCGCATACATTATGCTTGCATACATTATGCTAATGAGGGCGTTAAGGTAGGTTTCCCAGCGCGTAAAAAAAGCAGACGACCGTATGTAAATGAAGGGGAGGAGCTTAGTCGACTTTAAAAAATTGGGGGCGGTGCATGGTTTGGAAATGCGTGTGGGTGTGGTCTGCACCACTACCAACAGGGGGTGGTGTTGTGCAGTCTGGTTTATTAACCAGGCTAACTCTGACATAGCACTGACATTGACATCACAGACTGGCCTGGACACGGAACACCATGTATGGGCATAAAGATCTGCCTAACAGGCACTCCTACATTCAATCCCTCAAATAATGTGCACACCCAAAGCAAATATTCTACTGTCAGTGAATCTGGATTTGAAATAAAAAAATATTTGTCTAGTCATGTTCTACTCTTGGAACAGCTATGTCACTTTTGTTGAGATGTTTCTCTATCTGGGCGTTGATTAGTCCAGTGGTTCACTCACTCACTCACACACACACACACACACACACACACACACACACACACACACACACACACACACACACACACACACACACACTCCTCAATGAAATTGACTTACGCCTATGAAATTGAAGGTTACCCTCCAATGTTAACAAAACAGCTGAGAAATAGACAAATATAGAAAGTAAGCAAATGACAGCTAGGCTGCAGCAGATGAGGAAGGCTGTTCAGGTGCAATACAGAAGAGTACACAGTCCAGTGTCAAATTCAATTGGACAAAACGCAACATGTGTCTGAAAATTATCCGCATTTTGAGAATGTTTTTAAACATTTAACTTTTTTTAACTAGCAAAAATCTACAAGCCGTAAGACTGTAGCCTGATATTTATCGCTGTTTGCTATACGACAAAGTATGTAGCGCTTAATGTTCTGTCTTCATGGGAGAACTCGTTCTGTAGCACAATATTGTGTTCCTTCTTGTCCTGGCCATTTCCTCTCCCCAAGAAGGAAATTGCCTAAGGATAATATCCAGGGGCGTCACAAGGGGTAGGAAAGTGGGACTGAGTTACTAGGGCCCAAGGTGGTGGAGGGGCCTTAATTATTTTATACTTTAGCTATTGAAAAATAGCAGATATACAAGCTCACAGCGCGGCACCGAGTGCCGCGCTGCGAGCTTGTAGATCTGCTATTTTTGAAAAGTCGTGAAAATGTGTGCAAATCTTTGAATATATGTATTTTTTAAGCGAACATTTGTAACTCAAATTTTGCTTCTGGGGGGTCCCCGGAACTAGATATTTGGAGATGGGGGTCTGTGGCCAAATACGTACCATTTTGGGGGTCCTTCACATGAAAAGGTTTGAGCTCCACTGACATCGAAACATTGATTTTTCAAAAAACATTAGAAGGATTTGAAAATATTCAAAGATTTTCATGATTTTTCAAAAATAGCAGATCTACAAGCTTGCAGCGCGGCACTCGGTGCCGCGCTGTGAGCTTGTATATCTGCTATTTTTCAATAGTTAAAGCACAGGGGCCCCATAGTGAATCCTTGTACCCGGGGCCCAGAATTTGGTGCGACACCCCTGATAATATCCCACCCTCAGCACTATACACGGCAGGAGGCCAAGACACTAAACAATTGTGCCGACGGCAGAAACAATGGTAGCAAATGAGAATCAAAGCAAGGTTTCTCTTTGAGACTTTATTGGTATAGCAGTGCAATATAAACTTGAGGAACCAAGGCTTGCAGCAAGCATTTGAGGAAATACACTGCAATACATTGTTGTCCTCTGGGTTATGATTGAGCATAATACTGTATATATATATATGAACAGTGCTGTCACAACCTGGAAACCAACTGGAAAAACTAATGCTGAGACAATCAATTTCATTTGAGTTTAAATCATTCCAGTCATGTTTCTTATTTTTTCTCTTCTCAGACATTACACTCATTATTTGAGAGGATATTAAAGGCATACATTTCAAAGTGCTGTAGGGTAAAGGGATTGCAGGTTATTTACTGTACACTGTACTGTGCTAAAATAAGTGCTAAATAGCTCTATATATTATCAACTCACAGGAGAGAACTCATACAAACAATTGAAATTGGAAGTGATGAAACAAAAAAAGAACAGACAAAATTGAAACTGGAACACTATTCATTTGAAGCTGATACATTTTCTTTGGTTCTCTGTTGTGGGTTGGAGAGACGGGGAAACCCATTACTGAACAAACATTCTATAGCAATGATGATTACTATGCGAATATAGAATGTAACTTTTTTTTCTTATTTTTTTTTCTTTTTTTTACAAACGCCTTAAATAATGATAAAATAAAATAAAACAAGTTTCCAGTTACAAGGATGCTTCCCCTTCGCTTGTTTTAAAAGTTCCACTGCCTGATTTACAGTATGTTAATCTTTGCCAGGGATAAATATCGCAATGGGAAATTACAGTACAGATGGCAACGGCAGACCTACACAGCCTGGGTTACTAATGTCATTGCAGTAGATACAACCACATCCGTCAGAACAGCAACAATAAACTTTAAACAAAACAAAACACAATCTAGAACAGGGGTCTTCAACGTTTTCAGGCCAAGGACCCCTTAGTTGAGAGAGAGATGAAGCAAGGACCCCCACAACCTTTTCAGAGATTCCATAATTTCATTGTTCACAATCATCAGTGTATTTTGGATTCATGTCAATTTGTGTTTTCAGATATTTAACCACTTGAACCGTCAATACTTAATACACTTGACCTTTCACTCTGTACTCCTTTTCCCCTCTAGTCTACACCACCAAACCTCTTTGCAGAAAATAGCCGATCTACAAGCTCCCAAAGCCTCGCAGCGAGAGGCGTTGTGAGTTTGTAGAAAGGCTATTTTTGGCTAAAGTTCTCAGAATATGGACACTAGGGGTTCAAGTGGTTAATATAAAAAAGAAGTAAACAAGTTTCTATCACTCAAAGATTTGGAGGACCCCCAGTTGAAGACCCTTGATCTAGAAAGTTAATATATAAACAACTCAAAGTACAGCTCCCACCCACAGTCCAACAATAGCTACAGTATAACACCAATGGAGGTAGTGTGCCTGCTTCTTGCATGGTCATTGCTTAGATGAATGGATATTAATGCCATCTCTCCACCATCTTACACACAAAAACAAACCCCACAACATCTGAAACAAAAGCTCAGTGAAAAAGTCTGCAACCTCTAGGCAGCTGAGGAGTTAATTAAATAAAAAGAAAACTTATCACAACTAGTAATAAGGACTGGGGGGGGAAATTAACGTGCACACAATTACGTAAAGGAAATAAAAGCCATGTCATAATTTAAACATGTCCTGGTCGATGTCCTGGAGGTTTATGAATTAATACCAAAGCTAATGAAATATGCACATCACTTTTTGGGGTGCTGGGTTAGAAATGATCACAGAGAAAAAGAAGAGAACCCACACACTCACATGCTCCAATACAATTTGTTCAATGCTGTTTTGAACCTGGGCTTTTCGTCAGGTCAAACTTTATTAAGAAGATCCCAGCCCCCTCCAATGGTGTCTGCACGGCCCTGGATTTGACCATACAAAATGTACACCTGATAAGGGAGCAATCGTTTTTTATGAACAGCGCCCCCTGGAGGAAAATAGGGGAGGGTCTGCTGATTTCACTTTGAATTCAAGGTAGGGTCATGCAATTTGTAATTCAAAATAGTCCAGTAACACTGCCATTCATGTAACATTAGGTTAACGATCGCTCATTGAAAATGCACATTTGACCCAGATTTGACCACAGGCAATCAACAGCACAAAATGAATTGCAGCTGTTACTTCTCAACCTTTTTTGTGATGTCCACATTGACTTTTACACAAACAGCAGTTGGCTACTCACTGTGTGTTACTTTAGTTTGGAGGGTGTGTTAGTTTATATTTGGAAATGCGTTTGCCCACACCCATTTTTATACCTAAAAAAACATAATAATTTACAGAAAAAGAAAATCGCAGTGCCCACCCAGAACTTGCTTCTCTGTTCTGACCTCGCCACTCACTATAAGTTAAGTTTTAGGCATAATGTTACTGTGGTAAATGTCATGTTGTAGGGGAGGGTCAATCTTTTATTTTTTAATGCTTGGGGAGGGTCATTGATTTTTTTCCCCCAATTGAGAGGGAGGGTCATGGCATTTTATATCAGGGCTTATACATTTTCTCCAGTAGTACCCTTCAATAAAAAACGACCCCTCCCTAATGAGAAATTAAGTGCTTGACATTTTGCACACAATCTCCTCTAATCAGAACAATGGGATTCAGGTAGAGAATTGGCAAACGTTTACCTTCAATAATGGGTATGTTAGATGTAGGTGTACCAATGAGCAAGCACTGAACATAATATTACATTAATATTACTATTCATAGACAATGGGCATTTGGCATGATCACTTTGGCATACCTAAATCTAATCTCTTACATTATTAATGCAATTAATTGCAGCCATGTTGCTTACTGTACATCATGTTCAATCCATCCCTGAAGGAGGGATAGCAACAAACCCACAAATATAGCCCAAACGGTTGGTCCCCCTTTAACTATTATTACTCAATAAATGGAAGCCCTGCTCAGTGGGATGACAGCAATCATCCTTCCATAACAAATAGGTACGGTAGGTCTCATAGACAGGTCTCCAAAACTAAATGAGCCATGTCATTTCCATTTGTCTATCGTCACGAGAATCTCTGCAGAGATAGGGTCTCTTCTCGGTGGGAAAGGCGTAACAGCTGTTGCAGTCCAGCTGTGTGATTTTCATATTATGGTCAGTATAACTGTGTAGTTTACGAATCAGTCGAACCAAGATTGTTGCTCTAATACAGGACAGGAATATCTCTGATGTGATCTGACATGAAGCAGTGTCATAGTCCCCCAAAACACTGTTTTTTTACACAACTCACTTCTTAACCAAAATAACGTATAATCAATCGTACAATCACATTGAACTATCCAAAAGCTGAGCCGTAAAGGATCATTTATAGATCAGTACACAACCCTTTTGAGGGTGCAGGAGAAAATAAATTACACATTTTCAACTGGAAAAAGCCTTGACACCTTTTTAGTTTGTTTAATACATTTGAACCCCCAAAAGGATTATTAAAAACACAAAGACAGGGGTGTCCGCTGGTGCAGGGGTAAAGTAAAGTTCCTGCCCACCACGGTCTATCTTCCCCCCCCCTCTACTCCATGGTGCCACTCAAAACTAACACAATCGGCTGCGTTTGTGGGTGGGAAGCTGGCAGGGGAGGGTGATCTCTGTTGCTGCACTAGCGACACCTAAGTAAGTTGGTTAAAGTGCCTGTTCAGCAGGGAACGAAGCTGGGGAGGATAGCATGTTCCTCCACACGTGTTACACCCTTCTGGTAAAAAGAAGCGGCTTGCAACTTCATGTGTATCAGAGGAGATCCACTGTTGCCTACACCCTGCCACAGAACCAGAGGGGTTAGCAGTGACATGGAAAATTGGAAAGTGGCATAATGACACAATTAGGGAAAAAAGGAAGGGGGGAAAATCATTGCAGACTCTTAACTGTACAACAGAGCCGTAATCATTTGTATGCTTTTCACCAGTAAAAACATTACAAGCGATCTGGGAATTGAATAGTACACTTTGCAAATTCATTAGTATGAGAAGCCCTTTAGGCCGATATTGCATAGTCAACTCGCACATACATGTATACTTCACTTGCATATACACACATAATGGTCCTTCACTTGCACATACATACATACTTCACTTGCATGTACATACATACTTCACTTGCACATACATACATATCGGTACGTTATTTGCACATATATACATACTTCACTTGCACATACATACATACTTCACTTGCACATACATACATACTTCACTTGCACATACATACATACTTCATTCGCACATACATACATACTTCACTTGCACATACATAAATACTTCATTCGCACATACATACATACTTCACTTGCACATACATACATACTTCATTCGCACATACATACATACTTCACTTGCACATACATACATACTTCACTTGCACATACATATATACTTCACTTGCACATACATACATACTTCACTTGCACATACATACATACTTCACTTGCGCATACATACAGTGTTGAAAATGTATATATGTGCATGTTGAGTTTGTTTAAATGTGCGCAAAAGTATGTATGTATGTGTGCAAAAGTATGTATATATGTGTGTGCAAAAGTATGTATGTGTGTGCGCAAAAGTATGTATATATGGGTGTGCAAAAGTATGTATGTGTGTGTGCCTGAGTATGTATATAACAGGAAGGCACAATGATATATCCGGAAGGGACCCTACAGTTAGATTTCAAATTAAAAGCTTTTGGAAAAGCAACAGGCCTACTGCTGAGTGGAGTGCACAACTGATGAAAGCAGCAGCAGAAAGCAAAAATGAAGACAGTCCATTTGATTTGTTTTGTTTTGATTTGTTCGCAAATAGGGTAGCTATTTTTTTTTATGTATTTTTTCTTTTCACAAAATGTATTGGTGGAACAGAAATGTGAAACTAAATATAATGCCTCAACTCCTAATTCCAATTGCTTGTCAGGGTGGGGTCCCCAGTTCAAATAGGATTTTTTTGGGGGGGTCACAGCCTGAAAAGGTACACATTTAAAGCTATACTATGTAACTTTTTTAATAAAACAAATCTTAAAATTGTCCTAATTATTAAATGCTAAAGTTTTAGAACACCCACTCTGTTCATTTCAGCTCCCAAAGCCTTTTCTTTATATGTGTTCTACTGATCCCTGGTGGCCGTGACCGTGGCTGTTTTTCCCACATATGCATCATTCTGTACACGTGTCTCCCTACCGGCCAATCAAAGCCCAGATCATACACTGCCGAGCTCTTCAGGAAGTACACTGCAGTGTTTACACTGGGCTAGGAGTTTAGCATGTAGCTCCCCAACCGAGGCTCGTAGAGGGACACGAAAGACCTCTATGGATAGGTCTCTGCGAGGCGAGGCGGACGCGGTGGTCTGAAGGCCCGGTCCGCGGCGAAAAACGGCCGAAAAAAGCAGACGCGACTGCTATAACGCTACTGACCACTAGTTGAGCAACTTACACAGTATAGCTTTAATTTAAAAAGTAAATGAGAGGATGACACAAAAAGCCAGACATGAGGCTTGTTTCCAGTTTTATAATAATCAATCGAACTGAGCATTTTTTGCCTGCCTATTTGTTTGGTGGAAAGTTGTACTTGATCATGAAGTTGATATAAAAAAAAAAAAAAGTAGCTTTGTTGTTGTAAGCTACTTTTGCCGTGTAGCTTGTAGCTTGCTTTGCTACATTTTCTGTGGGTAGCTTCGTTGTAGCTTAAGCTATATTTCATCAAGAGTAGCTTGTAGCTTAGCTTACTACATTTTCCAAGTAGCTTGTCCATCACTGTCCGTTTCTGGCCGGAATAAACTGTTCATTACCCCATATAGGAGAAAATTGAGATAGTATAGGCATATCTCTCATATGTTTATGAGCTGCAAACCAAACTGAGATTATATTTTTTAGGAAAGGATTTTTTGTACGTTTTTTTATTGTTTTAACTGCCTAATCTTAGAAAGTATTATATGTCAGCCCAACTAACCTCTGCATCGTATTATTTTAATACTATTTCACCCCCAGGGTGGGTAAGCATCGGACAAGCATCTATTTCAAATTTACTATTACATTCCAAAAGCTTTTAATTTGAAATCTAACTGTAGGGTCCCTTCCGGATATATCATTGTGCCTTCCTGTTATATACATACTCAGGCACACACACATACATACTTTTGCACACACATATATACATACTTTTGCGCACATTTAAACAAACTCAACATGCACATATATACATTTTCAACACTGTATGCGCAAGTAAAGTATGTATGCATGTGCAAGTGAAGTATGTATGTATGTGCAAGTGAAGTATGTATGTATGTGCGAATGAAGTATGTATGTATGTGCGAGTGAAGTATGTATGTATGTGCGAGTGAAGTATGTATGTATGTGCGAATGAAGTATGTATGTATGTGCAAGTGAAGTATGTATGTATGTGCGAATGAAGTATGTATGTATGTGCAAGTGAAGTATGTATGTATGTGCGAATGAAGTATTTATGTATGTGCAAGTGAAGTATGTATGTATGTGCGAATGAAGTATGTATGTATGTGCAAGTGAAGTATGTATGTATGTGCAAGTGAAGTATGTATGTATGTGCAAGTGAAGTATGTATGTATGTGCAAGTGAAGTATGTATGTATGTGCAAATAAAGTACCGATATGTATGTATGTGCAAGTGAAGTATGTATGTACATGCAAGTGAAGTATGTATGTATGTGCAAGTGAAGGACCATTATGTATGTATGTGCAAGTGAAGTATACATGTATGTGCGAGTTGACTATGCAATATCGGCCTAAAGGGCTTCTCATACATTAGACAAGGGTGTTTCCATCGAGATTTCCACTCCTCCTTTTTAGGGATTTTACATTTGCTGTTATGAAACAATTACATACATGTTCAACTTGCCTCAACTAGCCACTGACATTTGTATGTGGAAAACAAAAAAGAGCAATGCATTGATTTGTGTTAAATATTAGTTGCTTTCTTTTGTCTGCAAGTTACAGGAAATCCCATAACAGAGTATGTGTACCTCTCATTTTTAAACCTTGGAAACCTGTTATGATTCACTGCTGTTGAAATGCAACATTTCCCCTTGGTGATCTTTCTTTGAAGGTGCATGCTCCAATGCTCCATCCTCAGCAGCTGTGTCAGGGGAAACAGATGAGAGGAGTCAAATGGAGTCAAACTAAGGAAAGTCCCAAGAATATTACAATCTTTATTGCAGGGGTCTTCAACGTTTTAAGGCCAAAGACCACTATAGCTGATAGGGAGATAAAGCAGGGGCCCCCAATACATATTCTATAAAATTGTGCAGGAGATTTTCACGGATTTCATAGATGGATTCATAGACTTGTTTGACAGCACTTTCATTGTCTATGTTGGATTTGTGTTAATTAACCACTTAACCTCTACACCAGGGGTTCCCAAACTTTTTTGTCTCAGGGCACCCCATGAATATTTTTTTAATCCGAGGCACCTCTACATTATTATTTTCACTCCCAGCACCTTATATTTATAGCATATCGTCGTTGTCGGGTGGAAACCTTGTATGTCCAAAACCATTCGTTTTGTATTTATCATCTATAAAATGTACTAAACTAGTGAAAACAGCAGATCTACAAGCACACAACGCCTCGTATCGCAAGGCGTTGTGTGCTTGTAGATCGGCTGTTTTCAGTAGTTTTGTGCGACAGTCTTGTATGATGAAGCTTTACACATTTGAAACTTGGTGATACAAGGTTTCTGCCTGACAGTGACGATATTTTAGTGATTATGTTGCAAGGAAAACATTGAGATAATAGCCATTTTGGTTAGAACTGACTGAAAATAACTTTGTACTTAAAGTTTAAATTATTAAATTATTTTGCTCTGTGTTCACGTTAGCTCTCCCATCGTAAATGAATAGACTCCAAACATGCTTCCGCCTCCTAAAAAGGTATCTACCTACGTCACACAGAAACGGGAAGTACAGGTCTTTTGCACCCTCTTGCTATCGCCCTCTTGGGTGATACTCACTGGGGGAGAATTCCTTGGCTACAGCGACATCTGTTGATGGGGACCTACTGATTGGTTTTATTTCACCAGCCTCTACCTACCTCCAGTGGGTTGAGGGGGGCAGCGGCCGCTGCGCGGCCGCAGCCTGAGCTCGCTGTCCGGCTTGGTGCCGTCCAAGGCCTCGGTGGTCTGCATGGAGCTCTGAGAGGAAAAAAAAAAGCCAGCTGCTGAGCTGACCTGGGCGTGCGTGCGTGCGTGCGTGCGTGCGTGCGTTCAGTGCAATGTGAATGCATGTGACGAATTGATAGGAAGATAGATAGATACGTAATAAACATGATTTGGTACAAGCTCAACTAAAAGGAGATCCCAGTAATGTTTTTGGCTTATTTCCACAGGGAAGTCATGGGCGGCGGGTTAATAAGGCCAGGGTAGGCTGTGCCTTCCCAAATGCTACGCTGGGTATTTTGCAAATTATATAATATATGAACCGCGGGGGCCCGGCCGTCAGCCTCCGACTGACAGTCAGTCTCAGTCCAAATGAACGTCAATCTGCCTGACCGTCATCGCGCTGCCTCTGTTACACCTATTTCCTGTTATTTTTCTGAGTAAAATGTCACGCATTGGGAAGAAGTAAAGGGGGACACTTTATTGTGAAGGACAACAGGAAGAGCATTCACAGACAGACAATGTTGTTTTGTTTACGTTTAGTGAGAAGTGTAGTGATGATGGCTGCAGTGGACCGCGCACTTTCAAAACCTTAAATTTGTATCAACTAAAATATACCACAGACACTTTCAAATGAGACAGGCAGCGATGCACAAGCAAACAAAGGCATTAATCATGACGTCGACATTGGACAATTACGCCAGCGAGGAAACTATACAATGACATTATCATCATCACGGATACTTTCTGATTCTGGAAGTGGAACACTTCATCTGTGAGTAGCCTATTATTGCCTGAACAGGTCAACTGTTAGGACTTCTCCTCTCTATCGCGCAGCTGAAAGCCTGTATCAACAGAATAATTGTGTGTGTGTGTGTGTGTGTGTGTGTGTGTGTGTGTGTGTGTGTGTGTGTGTGTGTGCGCGCGCGCGGCTGCGCCGTCACCGTGCGTAATTTGGTTGCATAAGATGTGATGTGTGTGCATACTGTTGTCTATTGTGTACAGATTGTTGTCATTGTGTCAGATAGGTCTGTAACTGTTTGGGTCGCTGTATTCTTGTATATAAACTGTCGAGGCTGACAAATGAATGATTGCGACCGTCAGGTCGCAGTTACTATCAAAACCTCGACCAGCTGTCTGTCTGTCCGTCACACTTTTGCCTTGCTCATATCTCCGCTACCGCTGCCCCGATCCGTGCCAAATTTGGCACACACAGTCCTTGCCTGCCAAACTACGATTCTCACATGGCCCTCCTCTTCTAGCGCCACCATGAGGACGAAACTCATTCTGGACACTGCTCCTACAAATCTTGGCCTAAAATCACACAAATCGGTACACACTTGCTCTACACTCATGTCATCAACATGGATCTTTCCCATTTAGCGCCACCTTCAGGCCGATTTTTTAAAACCCATTTTTGGACACTACTCCTACAGATTTTGCCCTAAAATCACGCAAATCGCTACGCAGTATATATTAGGGAGTCTTACTGGTTTATTTATTTATTTATGTATTTATTTATTTCCCGACTATGTTTCCGAGACTGATTATTTATTTATTTCCCGACTGTTTCCGAGACTGATTATTTATGTAATTATTTATTTATTTCCACCCCCCCCAGGCGTCTGCCTATCGATCGGCTGGGCTTTAAAGAGCCATAACTCCGCTTTGCAGCGTGCTACCGTCTCCAAACTCGCTGTCTGGCTTCTTGTATTACTGCTATTAAATACCACATGAATACAAGCTCACGGAAGCTCCATCCAACTTCTGCGCAATGCATTATGGGATGTTGGAAAGTTGTGGACACTAGCAACAGAGTATTTAAATAAATAAATAAATAAATATATAATGAATGAACGAACACAATCATGAATAAATAAATAAATAAATAAACAAAGAAAGTGTGCGTGCGTGCGTGCGTGCGTGCTTCCCTCAATTAATTAATTAAATAAAATGGCGCGTGCGTGCGTGCGTGCGTGCGTGCGTGCGTGCATGCTCCTTAATTGATTAATTAATTAATTAACTGCCTCCTCGTTAAGAACCCTGTAAATTTAGGCAAATTCTTTCTTTCTTTCATTCATTCATTCATTCATTCATTCATTCATTCATTCATTCTTTCATTCTTTCTTTCTTTCTTTCTTTCTTTCGAAATAAATAAATAAATAATTAAATAGCGGGGGTCCCCGAGGGTGTAATCGCGTGCGGGGCGGCGAGCCTGATTATTATGTATATGAGGCTGCATTAATTATGCTAATGAGGTTGGGGCGTGGTCTGCATTAATTAGGGGCGTGGTCTGCTTTAATTATGTTAATGAGCAAAAAAAAGTGGTCTGCGTTAATTATGTTAATGAGCTTGGGGGCTTGGTCTGCATTAAATATGTTAATGAGCTTGGGGGCTTGGTCTGCATTAAATATGTTAATGAGGTTGGGGGCGTGGTCTGCATTAAATATGTTAATGAGGTTGGGGGCGTGGTCTGCATTGATTATGTTAATGAGGGCCGTGGTCTGCGTTAATTATGTTAATGAGCATAAATGCAGACGGCCGTATGTAAATGAAGGGGAGGAGCTTAGTCGACATATGCAAATTGGGGGCGGGGCGTTGTTTGGAAATGCGTGTGGGCGTGGTGCGCATACATTATGCTCGCATACATTATGCTAATGAGGGCGTTAAGGTAGGTTTCCCAGCACGTAAAAAAAGCAGACGACCCTATGTAAATGAAGGGGAGGAGCTTAGTCGACTTAAAAAAATTGGGGGCGGTGCATGGTTTGGAAATGCTTGTGGGTGTGGTCCGCATAAATTATGCTAATGAGGCTGTTAAGTGGCGTTTCCCAGCGCGTAAAAAATGCAGGCGGCCGTATGTAAATGAAGGGGAGGAGCTTAGTCGACATATGCAAATTGGGGGCGGGGCGTGGTTTGGAAATGCGTGTGGGCGTGGTGTGCATACATTATGCTTGCATACATTATGCTAATGAGGGCGTTAAGGTAGGTTTCCCAGCACGTAAAAAAAGCAGACGACCCTATGTAAATGAAGGGGAGGAGCTTAGTCGACTTAAAAAAATTGGGGGCGGTGCATGGTTTGGAAATGCTTGTGGGTGTGGTCCGCATAAATTATGCTAATGAGGCTGTTAAGTGGCGTTTCCCAGCGCGTAAAAAATGCAGGCGGCCGTATGTAAATGAAGGGGAGGAGCTTAGTCGACATATGCAAATTGGGGGCGGGGCGTGGTTTGGAAATGCGTGTGGGCGTGGTGTGCATACATTATGCTTGCATACATTATGCTAATGAGGGCGTTAAGGTAGGTTTCCCAGCACGTAAAAAAAGCAGACGACCCTATGTAAATGAAGGGGAGGAGCTTAGTCGACTTAAAAAAATTGGGGGCGGTGCATGGTTTGGAAATGCTTGTGGGTGTGGTCCGCATAAATTATGCTAATGAGGCTGTTAAGTGGCGTTTCCCAGCGCGTAAAAAATGCAGGCGGCCGTATGTAAATGAAGGGGAGGAGCTTAGTCGACATATGCAAATTGGGGGCGGGGCGTGGTTTGGAAATGCGTGTGGGCGTGGTGTGCATACATTATGCTTGCATACATTATGCTAATGAGGGCGTTAAGGTAGGTTTCCCAGCACGTAAAAAAAGCAGACGACCCTATGTAAATGAAGGGGAGGAGCTTAGTCGACTTAAAAAAATTGGGGGCGGTGCATGGTTTGGAAATGCTTGTGGGTGTGGTCCGCATAAATTATGCTAATGAGGCTGTTAAGTGGCGTTTCCCAGCGCGTAAAAAATGCAGGCGGCCGTATGTAAATGAAGGGGAGGAGCTTAGTCGACATATGCAAATTGGGGGCGGGGCGTGGTTTGGAAATGCGTGTGGGCGTGGTGCGCATACATTATGCTCGCATACATTATGCTAATGAGGGCGTTAAGGTAGGTTTCCCAGCACGTAAAAAAAGCAGACGACCCTATGTAAATGAAGGGGAGGAGCTTAGTCGACTTAAAAAAATTGGTGGCGGTGCATGGTTTGGAAATGCTTGTGGGTGTGGTCCGCATAAATTATGCTAATGAGGCTGTTAAGTGGCGTTTCCCAGTGCGTAAAAAATGCAGGCGGACGTATGTAAATGAAGGGGAGGAGCTTAGTCGACATATGCAAATTGGGGGCGGGGCGTGGTTTGGAAATGCGTGTGGGTGTGGTGCGCATACATTATGCTCGCATACATTATGCTAATGAGGGCGTTAAGGTAGGTTTCCCAGCGCGTAAAAAAAGCAGACGACCGTATGTAAATGAAGGGGAGGAGCTTAGTCGACTTTAAAAAATTGGGGGCGGTGCATGGTTTGGAAATGCGTGTGGGTGTGGTCTGCACCACTACCAACAGGGGGTGGTGTTGTGCAGTCTGGTTTATTAACCAGGCTAACTCTGACATAGCACTGACATTGACATCACAGACTGGCCTGGACACGGAACACCATGTATGGGCATAAAGATCTGCCTAACAGGCACTCCTACATTCAATCCCTCAGATAATGTGCACACCCAAAGCAAATATTCTACTGTCAGTGAATCTGGATTTGAAATAAAAAAATATTTGTCTAGTCATGTTCTACTCTTGGAACAGCTATGTCACTTTTGTTGAGATGTTTCTCTATCTGGGCGTTGATTAGTCCAGTGGTTCACTCACTCACTCACACACACACACACACACACACACACACACACACACACACACACACACACACACACACACACACACACTCCTCAATGAAATTGACTTACGCCTATGAAATTGAAGGTTACCCTCCAATGTTAACAAAACAGCTGAGAAATAGACAAATATAGAAAGTAAGCAAATGACAGCTAGGCTGCAGCAGATGAGGAAGGCTGTTCAGGTGCAATACAGAAGAGTACACAGTCCAGTGTCAAATTCAATTGGACAAAACGCAACATGTGTCTGAAAATTATCCGCATTTTGAGAATGTTTTTAAACATTTAACTTTTTTTAACTAGCAAAAATCTACAAGCCGTAAGACTGTAGCCTGATATTTATCGCTGTTTGCTATACGACAAAGTATGTAGCGCTTAATGTTCTGTCTTCATGGGAGAACTCGTTCTGTAGCACAATATTGTGTTCCTTCTTGTCCTGGCCATTTCCTCTCCCCAAGAAGGAAATTGCCTAAGGATAATATCCAGGGGCGTCACAAGGGGTAGGAAAGTGGGACTGAGTTACTAGGGCCCAAGGTGGTGGAGGGGCCTTAATTATTTTATACTTTAGCTATTGAAAAATAGCAGATATACAAGCTCACAGCGCGGCACCGAGTGCCGCGCTGCGAGCTTGTAGATCTGCTATTTTTGAAAAGTCGTGAAAATGTGTGCAAATCTTTGAATATATGTATTTTTTAAGCGAACATTTGTAACTCAAATTTTGCTTCTGGGGGGTCCCCGGAACTAGATATTTGGAGATGGGGGTCTGTGGCCAAATACGTACCATTTTGGGGGTCCTTCACATGAAAAGGTTTGAGCTCCACTGACATCGAAACATTGATTTTTCAAAAAACATTAGAAGGATTTGAAAATATTCAAAGATTTTCATGATTTTTCAAAAATAGCAGATCTACAAGCTTGCAGCGCGGCACTCGGTGCCGCGCTGTGAGCTTGTATATCTGCTATTTTTCAATAGTTAAAGCACAGGGGCCCCATAGTGAATCCTTGTACCCGGGGCCCAGAATTTGGTGCGACACCCCTGATAATATCCCACCCTCAGCACTATACACGGCAGGAGGCCAAGACACTAAACAATTGTGCCGACGGCAGAAACAATGGTAGCAAATGAGAATCAAAGCAAGGTTTCTCTTTGAGACTTTATTGGTATAGCAGTGCAATATAAACTTGAGGAACCAAGGCTTGCAGCAAGCATTTGAGGAAATACACTGCAATACATTGTTGTCCTCTGGGTTATGATTGAGCATAATACTGTATATATATATATGAACAGTGCTGTCACAACCTGGAAACCAACTGGAAAAACTAATGCTGAGACAATCAATTTCATTTGAGTTTAAATCATTCCAGTCATGTTTCTTATTTTTTCTCTTCTCAGACATTACACTCATTATTTGAGAGGATATTAAAGGCATACATTTCAAAGTGCTGTAGGGTAAAGGGATTGCAGGTTATTTACTGTACACTGTACTGTGCTAAAATAAGTGCTAAATAGCTCTATATATTATCAACTCACAGGAGAGAACTCATACAAACAATTGAAATTGGAAGTGATGAAACAAAAAAAGAACAGACAAAATTGAAACTGGAACACTATTCATTTGAAGCTGATACATTTTCTTTGGTTCTCTGTTGTGGGTTGGAGAGACGGGGAAACCCATTACTGAACAAACATTCTATAGCAATGATGATTACTATGCGAATATAGAATGTAACTTTTTTTTCTTATTTTTTTTTCTTTTTTTTACAAACGCCTTAAATAATGATAAAATAAAATAAAACAAGTTTCCAGTTACAAGGATGCTTCCCCTTCGCTTGTTTTAAAAGTTCCACTGCCTGATTTACAGTATGTTAATCTTTGCCAGGGATAAATATCGCAATGGGAAATTACAGTACAGATGGCAACGGCAGACCTACACAGCCTGGGTTACTAATGTCATTGCAGTAGATACAACCACATCCGTCAGAACAGCAACAACCCAGACAGCACAGCGGCGTCGCGCCTATTTAGCTTCGGCGGACAGCGCGACTTGGACGCAATGGGCCTCATTGGACCTCGCTACGTCCGCTACGTCCGCGCTGTACAGCAGCGCTGTGTGATGCTCATTGGGAAGATGCATTTGCTACGTCGCTGGCGATGCGGCAACGACATATCTACGCTCTCTGCGCGATATTAATGCCTACAGTTGGACGCTTATTCTCCCTCCCCCCTCTCTTCTCCCTCCCGTCACCCCTTCTCCCCTCCCCTCACGCTCCCTTCTCACCCCATCCATTCTACACTTGCAAATGATGTTACTATGGTTTGTATTCTTACCTGCTAACTGCTGTCCTTACTGGCTGCTGCACCTGGTAATGGAAGACTTTCCTATGTTCAGTTAAAACGCAACCATAAAAACCCTAATAAAAAGGGGCATTGTTGTGTCTGTGAAAAATCAGACCATCACGTACTTCCTAATAAACTTTACTTAACTCCAAGTGCAGAGCAGCACCAACAACAGCAGTGTGAAAACGTACATCAATCAATCCCAGAGCATCACAACAGGGCAGGCAAAGCTAGTCAACAGAAGCACACATCAAACTGAGGATCTAAACATAACAGTGAGACATGATGCAGTATTAAATATTTCATATTTATTTAACTGTTATTGTATATGCAGCAATAAACCTTCAAGCAATTAATAGAAAACAGATAGGCCTACATTTAAAACTGCCCTATTAAAGTTCCTATCACACAAAAAATTGAAGGACCCCCGGTAGTAAATCTGAGGACCCCCTGTTGAAGACCCCTGATATAAGTTCACAAAAATTTGAAGGACCCCCGGTAGTAAATCTGAGGACCCCCTGTTGAAGACCCCTGATATAAGTTAAAAACTCAGTATTCAAACATTTATGTACCAGAACAAATGTAGGCTATATACCATAATTATATATAATGCACTTGACCATTTACAACCAAATTTGAATGGACCAAGAACTCTTCACTGAGAGTAAAAACATTCACTGAAAAAGTAGGCCTTATGTTGGTGAAATGATCAGGCCATCACAGTTTCCCAATGAATTTACTTAGCAAGCA
The DNA here is from genome assembly GCF_963921795.1 of Nannobrachium achirus. Lineage (NCBI taxonomy): Eukaryota > Metazoa > Chordata > Actinopteri > Myctophiformes > Myctophidae > Nannobrachium > Nannobrachium achirus. Next base: position 26,380 of record NW_027664875.1, read on the forward strand.
GCAGCAACATGAGAACGATATGACTGACTAATCGATCCCCCAAAAAACCCACAGAGCAGAATAGAACATCAGTCAGTAAGACAGAACATGCACCTTGGGTTTATGAAAGGCGCTATATAAATGCAAGTTATTATTATTATTATTATAACAGGCCTAGTAGTCGTAACATTATTAAATTAACTGAAAAATTATGCATATATTGTGTACTAGCAGTAGCTCATTAGGTGTTTAAAATGTTTGTTTAAACAGTTCCTCATTTTGCTGTGGGCCGCTTGGCAACCCCTCCAGGACCACTGCATGTCACCGGACCACCAGCCACATTTTGAGAACCACTTCCTTACGATATTCACACAAAGAATACAGCCTGTTCTAAATGAAATGATCAAATATCTATAATGTCTATAATAGACACACAAATTACCTTGAGTATTCTGTCCTCCCTTATTTAAATTATTTATTTACCCAAGCACTGCCTGGGTTCAGTTGCTGGTTAATTACAACATATAGCCTTCTGTGAGCCCATCATTATGAGGGTAAATTCTTGACTGTCATTTGTGGATTTAAATAATGTTCCTGGGTCAGTAGCTACTGTCTACCCCTGATGTATTATCCTCATATCTCCATATTTCAAGAAAATATTTCAGTAAAAGAATGACCTGCAAAATCATATACAACTATACGGTATACACAAAGCCAGCACAGTCTGTGTCTCCGGTCATACACAGCTTGTTAGCCATGGCGGGCCAGAGCTCGGCCCTGGAAGACTGCAGGGGGGCTTGCAGCACTGCATGCTGCGGTAGTCGTCCATGTGTTGATGGGGCGCACAAGCTGGATCTTACCGAGAACGCGAGCCGTCACAGAACCAGGGGCTGAGGGCCAGCTGCACACGGGTGCAGACCGTGTGCAGGCTGATGAATGTCTGGGGGAACGCAAACGCCACACACGCACACACACTCACCCACAGATGCACACACACAGAGAGAACAGCGATATTTAATTATCTGGATAAAATAAAGAGTTAAATGGCTCTATATTGTGATAGTGATAGGCATTAATACAGAGAGCATTGATGGACTTAGCAGCATGTGTGTGTGTTTGTGTGTGTGTGTGTGTACCTGATAGATGTGGTTGAGTTTGAAGTATTTGAGAAGCAGCAGCTGCAGCAGGATGGCAGAGATGGCCTTCACGATGATCTCTTTGTGGCGATTGACATCAACACAGAGTTTCATGCTCTGCACATTGTGGTTCTGCAGCCACAAATACATGTTCCCATAAGTTCTACAGTTTCACTGGGATTGTGAGTGCATCACATTATCAACAGACACATTAACAACCATTTAGGCTTGAGGCTGATTCTAAAACACCTTCTAAAGCCTGACCTAAGTTTTCTGAAACTTCAAATAGTATTAAAAATTACAAAAACAAATGTTGCTACATACTGGACAGTACATGTACTACACAACAATGTGTTGCCATCCATAATAGGTTAAATCCATAAAAGACTGTGTCACCACTTTAACCATTATTTTTTGGCTACTGGTATTCAAAAATAGCAGATCTACAAGCTCATATCTGGGGGTCCCTGCACAACATATTTTGAGATGGGGGTCAGCGGCAAAATACATATAATTGTGGGGATCCTTGACATGAAAAGGTTAAAACTACATTAGGCATTTAGAAGAAATTAAAAGAAAGGTCCAGCCAAGTTTGTGTTTACATATTCAGATCTTTGAGCAATGAAGGATTTAAGTTATAACAATAATTTGTTGAATTAATACTAAGGAGTACTTTGCTCGTGTCGTTTCAATCACACCCAAAACTATGTCTTGAATGCCATGGCCTCTTATATATTATTATTGCTTTAATTATTAAATTGCAAGGAGCTCTCTGCTGAAACAGCCTAGGTGCCCAGACGGCTACGCCAGCTGTCTGTGAATTTCCGTTTTAATCACCTGACTTTAGGAGCCCAGGGCAGCCCCTTGGGGAAGGACACCCTCTCTGACAGACCTCGTCCCTCTCCAGGGGGAATGGCTCTGCCTCTATGGAGTTGTCATTGTTGTCATCTTCATCCTCGCGGGGGGTCGTCGGCCTTGTAAGGGTCTTTCTCGTTGAACGCGTCCAGGTTGTCTTGCTTTATCAGGGACTGTAATTCCAGAGGACAAGGTGGCGATGAGCACTGAAAACAGCCTGACGACATGTCATCAAAGCATGCGAGGCAGGTGCACAAATTAACAGAGCAGTTCACCCCAAAACATGACTTGTTTTTTATCAATTACAACCCCATGAAGCCTTGAATTCATAGAGATGTTTGGCGCAATAATTTAATGACAGGATATTGGTCAATAGGGAACTCAACTCCGTCAGTCATCAATTCTTCCAGTGAACCACTGCTTTAAGGATAAATCAAGCCTTAGTGAGTGGGAGATTTGGCTTTACCCTGAGCCATGTAGAGGATGGCCCTGGCCACCTTTAGCCTCCTCTCCCTGGCGATCACCTCCAGACCATCCAACAGCCGCATGGCATGGGCTCTGTGCTGCGCTGCATCCAGCTCCGTCCATTTCTTATCAGACACTGTGAGAGACAGCAGTGAAATAAAACAAGAGCGCCTTGAGTGGAACATGTCTTTGTGTATAATGATAATGATAATATAATTGTTTTTTGTTGCATACCATGGGTTCTGAAGTCCTCCTCAAAAAAAAAACACAAAGAGCAAATGTTCACGTATCAGCATGTGCTGCATTTGTCATAACCACTAGTGACCGATCTCTAAACATTCTGTGACAAGCCTTTGTTAATTTAGTCATACCAATTCATTCCTTCCCACGGTTGGCACTGCCGTTGTACTCTACTGGCTCACCTGCCAGTGAGCCCAAATCAGAAGGACGTATTGTAACTGCCTCTGTGGTATTCTTCCAATTCAACAACCCCCCACTGACAGGTGTCACTGTAGCCCGTAAGAGTATTTGCAGTGACAAAGATCACCCTCCACACCCAGTTTTCCTTCCCTGAACACAGGCCAATTATGCTCAGCCGAGCCGGATTCTATTCCACACTTGCTAATGATTTTCTTACACACAAATTGCTGTTTTACAAAGTAAATGCTAATCATATCCACCTAAGATATCTATAAAATAATAATGGCAGGCATTGACACTATGGCCATGGCTACACGGAGCTGGATATTTCTGAATCTAGAATTTTTTTGTGCTGTTGGGGCTTGTAGCCACATGAAGCTGGATATTTCGGACGCGAAGCTGGATATTTTTTAAACCGGAAAAATAAGTGGAGAGATTGAAAAATATCCGATTCACTGGATCTGTGTAGACAGGGAACCCGGATATCTCTGAAGACTTTACTGTGTGTGTGCTTGTTAGTCCTAGATATCTTTGTCATGTGGACCTAGATATCTTTCTATGTGGATAACTGAAAAACCGGGATATATGAAATATCCAGCTCTGTGCTGTGGACCTAGATATTTTTCTATGTGGATATCTGAAAAACCGGGATATATGAAATATCCAGCTCCATGTAGCCATGGTATAAGGCTTGCCCAATGCCCATCTGCCCCCGGCAGGTAAATAAAACTTTCGGGCAGGTGAAGTTTGCTTTCAGGTTGCCCAACCGGGCAAGTGCTCGTTTTAGAGGGGACGCAACTGTCTATAAACAAAAGAGGAGCTATCTGTCTAAACACCTGAACGTGGCCAGAGCACTATGTTTTCTGGCCCGTGGAATGTAAAATAAAAGCACTTTTTACTGTTGCTATGTAGGTATTTGGATAAAAATGTAGGTACTGTATTTTTTTCTTCTTCTTCACATTAGCCCCAAATAGTAAAAACAAAAGAAGTGTTAAATTGAACAGTAATTCAAATCTTACCTATCATTTTATAAAGGACGTTTTACTTTCCGGGCAGGTGGGCATGACCTTTGGGCAAGTAGAACATGACCTGGACTTGCCCAACGGGCAAGTGCTTCCGAGACCTCAGTGTCAACGCCTGAATGGTATTAATAATAGTGGGTGAATATATACCTCCACAGGTGATTCGGCACAGCCATGTTGACATACAGGTAGTAGTATGGCCGGTTGTCCTCACCGGTACAGTTGCCTGGTAGAGGACTGTCCAGGTTGAAGATTGGATCCAAGTCCACGATCTGAATAGACGACAAATCGTTATGCAGAAAATACAGTAAATTTAGGGCAGGTTTTCTCAAAGTGTGTGCCATGGCAACTTAGGGTGACGTGACGCAAGGGGGTCCTCTCTATGTTCCCCAGGTTCTATGTTCCCCTCCTCACAGCATTAGTTTTAGTGAGGTTAGCGTTAGGGGTAGGTTAGGTGGTAAGAAAGTGGGGAACATAGAAGCTGGGGAACATAGGTACGGTCCCGACGCAAGTATAGGGTTGCCACCTGAATACTTTTACAATATTTGGAATTTATCAATATCGCTTCAGTTTAACCACTTATAGTTACTGAAGTAAAATGAACCTGCGTTGCATTGTACTTGGTGCATTCATTTTCAGCCTACAGGATCTTCACCAAAAATAGCAGATATACAAGCTTCACGTTGTTGTCAGCCCTTGTAGACCTAGCTTGTGGACAGAATTTATGGTTTACAGTCAAACACCTGAGAAGGATTTATATCAATATAGACTGCACATATTACTGGAGAATTGTTATCTTTAAACGGCTTCACCGACCACTTGTATGACACAGACACTACACGAATAAAGACAGAACCTATCCAACGGTCTCTTTACCCGTAGGGGCATAAGCCTGCTTCCTGGGAAGGTACAAGCCAAAATATCACCCTCCTCTTCTCTTTATCAAGCTTGCTTTAATAGCATTGGAATGATACAGTACAATTTCAGCCATTAAAATGCTAAAAGTAGGCGCAATGTCAGACCCATCTATATTTAATAATAACCATCCATTACTTGTATTACAATTATAATGGCCTGGGGCGGTATCGACATTTTGTTACCGCGATTACCGTCTTCCCATTTACCGACGGTACTGCGGTAATTACCGCACCCCCGTATCTATTAATTAAGGTTCGGCGATAAGCCAAAATATTGCAATCATCTTCCCTAAAGTCGCCTCTCCACAGTGGAGAGGCGACACAGCCTGACCGCCCGAGTTATACTTCTCCGTACAGCACAGCGGGTATGGCTTTGAAAGGAGCAGATCTACAAGCTCACAACACATTGCATCCGCGACGCGTTCTGAGCTTTTAGATCTGCACTGTCGGGTTACCATAGTAACGTAGGCTAGCTAGTAGGCTTTTCAGACACAAACAGCTGTGTGAACAAACCAGAAGAGGAAGGGTAGTCAGATCGTGTACAGTGATTCTGTAAACTCACGTCACGTCTCAACTCTCAAATCGCAGTGATTGAGTGCTGCTATATACAGGTTTTAGTTACAAGACTTGACAGAAAAGGTTATAAAATCTCCGACGCGCCGCCGAACGGGCACAACGTGCGACGCGATGGAAAAAGTAAAATAGTTTCATTTTCGGCTTTAGTCCACGCGGCCCGCGCTCCGCCAGTAATCCGTATGAATAAAAAAAGATATGCCACAACACAAGGTATGTATTAACATCCTTGTGTCGAGTGGATTACAAAGAAAGTTTACGCTGCTCTGTACTCCTCTACGCAGGCAGCTGCAGGAGTGACTGTCTGTGTCTGAGTGAGAGTGACGTATGTGGCTTCCAAACTGTGGTACACGGCCCAGAGCAGAGCGGCATGGAGCGCATGCGGTCCTCGCTTCTCCCCTGTTTTAAAACTCGCTTGTTTTCCAATAAAAAATAGACTTTTTTTTGTCTTTTTTTACCGCGGTAAGCACACTGACACCGCGGTAGACCTCGGTTTACCGCGGTACGGCGGTACGGCGGTTACCGTGTCCAATTCTCTGTATGATTGCATGCACTGACCACACCACCTAAGCGGGGGTCTGGAGGTCCCAAGAGGGTTGGCAAGAGAAATGCAGTCACTTTGAATATAACACCTTTACAGCATACTTTTTCAACCTGGATCCCTCATGCCCTGAAGTCACCTGTTGCTGACCGTGGTCTTGTCTGGTCTGGTCATGACTCTTGTTTGTAGTTCATGGGTCACAGAATCAGTCCACACTCCACAGCCATCAGCCAAAAATCTAAGGCACAATGCATGACACCCAATAACAGTTTTAACAGATTAAATGAACAGGGAGTACTACAGTATATCTTTTCTGTGTTTCTTATCTGTACCTTTACCAATCCATCTTTTAATAACCATTTGTTTATCATCCAATTTGTTCAACAATCTCCAATATATCATGTTAGGGTTAGGGTAACCCTAACCCTAACCCACACCTCTGTTCAGTTAACAGGAAAATATTATGTGTACAGTACACTCTCTCATTAACTAAAGGGTGAAAAAGCAGTTACCTCTCTGTTTACATGTTGTCATTTACTGATGCTGCTAGACCAGGGGCACCCGCGACGGCAGTCAAGGGGTGCCGCGAGATGATTTGATAATATTTGGAATTTATTTGGACACTTGAAAAAAGATTTAGTATCATTTTAAACTTGAAGTACAAAGTTATTTTTGTTCTAACCAAAATGGCTATTATATCAACATTTTCCTCGCAACATAATCATCATAATTCATATACAAGACTGTCCACAAAACTAGTGAAAACAGCCGATCTACAAGCGAGGCGTTGTGTGCTTGTAGATCTGCTTTTTTCACTAGTTTAGTACATTTTATAGATAAAATTGATCTCCTTTTAGTAGACCTTGTACCAGTGCAGTACCGTCATGAAACTGTACCTTTTCCGAAGTAAACTTCTAATAAAGTCTTCAATAAATACATGGGTTGCCCTGGGGTGCCCTGAGACAAAAAAGTTTGGGAACCCCTGTGCTAGACATGCCATGCTAAGTTACGTCAACATGTCGGGGACAGCAAACAGCAAAAACTAGGGTTTCAACTCATTTGTCCTTTTGGAGTAATAAATCCTCCCTTGCCAACGTTGCTAAAGCTGACATGTTGACGTAACTTAGCATGGCATGGCTAGCAGCATAAGTAAATGACATGTAAACAATAGCTACTAGCTAGCTAGCATGTCCGTAAACTAGCAGTTAGGGACGGGTGTTTTTTCAGCTCAATATAACATTAAATATAAAAACATATTTGACATGTCATCAATGACATTATGAAGTTTAGAAAATAGCCTAACTAGTTCTAGTGCATAACTGATGTTTTACATATACAAACCTGTTTGAAACATGAAATGAAGAGAGTCAGTGCTGCTAGCCGGGGTTGTTGTCTTTAGCTCAGCTGAGATGCGTGGTAATGTGACGCAGGCACAGCTGTATGCCATGGTCTCATGCGGTGGCAGTAGCTCTCCCGCACCCCCTAGTGGCGAAAGAAATGAAAAGCTTCTGGGAACCCAGATTACAGTAGCTCTAGCTACATAGCGGCGACTGAGGGGCGACGGAACTTCACGGAAGGACAATGGCGCGCTCTGAAACAGCTCAAAACGACCCAAAAGCTATGAACCTGCCAAGGCAGCAACCCTAACGCTACGAAGCTTCATATAAGCGACCTCGCGACGAGCTATGGTGCTGTCTGGGAATAAACTTTAAACAAAACAAAACACAATCTAGAACAGGGGTCTTCAACGTTTTCAGGCCAAGGACCCCTTAGTTGAGAGAGAGATGAAGCAAGGACCCCCACAACCTTTTCAGAGATTCCATAATTTCATTGTTCACAATCATCAGTGTATTTTGGATTCATGTCAATTTGTGTTTTCAGATATTTAACCACTTGAACCGTCAATACTTAATACACTTGACCTTTCACTCTGTACTCCTTTTCCCCTCTAGTCTACACCACCAAACCTCTTTGCAGAAAAGAGCCGATCTACAAGCTCCCAAAGCCTCGCAGCGAGAGGCGTTGTGAGTTTGTAGAAAGGCTATTTTTGGCTAAAGTTCTCAGAATATGGACACTAGGGGTTCAAGTGGTTAATATAAAAAAGAAGTAAACACGTTTCTATCACTCAAAGATTTGGAGGACCCCCAGTTGAAGACCCTTGATCTAGAAAGTTAATATATAAACAACTCAAAGTACAGCTCCCACCCACAGTCCAACAATAGCTACAGTATAACACCAATGGAGGTAGTGTGCCTGCTTCTTGCATGGTCATTGCTTAGATGAATGGATATTAATGCCATCTCTCCACCATCTTACACACAAAAACAAACCCCACAACATCTGAAACAAAAGCTCAGTGAAAAAGTCTGCAACCTCTAGGCAGCTGAGGAGTTAATTAAATAAAAAGAAAACTTATCACAACTAGTAATAAGGACTGGGGGGGAAATTAACGTGCACACAATTACGTAAAGGAAATAAAAGCCATGTCATAATTTAAACATGTCCTGGTCGATGTCCTGGAGGTTTATGAATTAATACCAAAGCTAATGAAATATGCACATCACTTTTTGGGGTGCTGGGTTAGAAATGATCACAGAGAAAAAGAAGAGAACCCACACACTCACATGCTCCAATACAATTTGTTCAATGCTGTTTTGAACCTGGGCTTTTCGTCAGGTCAAACTTTATTAAGAAGATCCCAGCCCCCTCCAATGGTGTCTGCACGGCCCTGGATTTGACCATACAAAATGTACACCTGATAAGGGAGCAATCGTTTTTTATGAACAGCACCCCCTGGAGGAAAATAGGGGAGGGTCTGCTGATTTCACTTTGAATTCAAGGTAGGGTCATGCAATTTGTAATTCAAAATAGTCCAGTAACACTGCCATTCATGTAACATTAGGTTAACGATCGCTCATTGAAAATGCACATTTGACCCAGATTTGACCACAGGCAATCAACAGCACAAAATGAATTGCAGCTGTTACTTCTCAACCTTTTTTGTGATGTCCACATTGACTTTTACACAAACAGCAGTTGGCTACTCACTGTGTGTTACTTTAGTTTGGAGGGTGTGTTAGTTTATATTTGGAAATGTGTTTGCCCACACCCATTTTTATCCCTAAAAAAACATAATAATTTACAGAAAAAGAAAATCGCAGTGCCCACCAGAACTTGCTTCTCTGTTCTGACCTCGCCACTCACTATAAGTTAAGTTTTAGGCATAATGTTACTGTGGTAAATGTCATGTTGTAGGGGAGGGTCAATCTTTTATTTTTTAATGCTTGGGGAGGGTCATTGTAGTACCCTTCAATAAAAAACGACCCCTCCCTAATGAGAAATTAAGTGCTTGACATTTTGCACACAATCTCCTCTAATCAGAACAATGGGATTCAGGTAGAGAATTGGCAAACGTTTACCTTCAATAATGGGTATGTTAGATGTAGGTGTACCAATGAGCAAGCACTGAACATAATATTACATTAATATTACTATTCATAGACAATGGGCATTTGGCATGATCACTTTGGCATACCTAAATCTAATCTCTTACATTATTAATGCAATTAATTGCAGCCATGTTGCTTACTGTACATCATGTTCAATCTATCCCTGAAGGTGGGATAGCAACAAACCCACAAATATAGCCCAAACGGTTGGTCCCCCTTTAACTATTATTACTCAATAAATGGAAGCCCTGCTCAGTGGGATGAAAGCAATCATCCTTCCATAACAAATAGGTACGGTAGGTCTCATAGACAGGTCTCCAAAACTAAATGAGCCATGTCATTTCCATTTGTCTATCGTCACGAGAATCTCTGCAGAGATAGGGTCTCTTCTCGGTGGGAAAGGCGTAACAGCTGTTGCAGTCCAGCTGTGTGATTTTCATATTATGGTCAGTATAACTGTGTAGTTTACGAATCAGTCGAACCAAGATTGTTGCTCTAATACAGGACAGGAATATCTCTGATGTGATCTGACATGAAGCAGTGTCATAGTCCCCCAAAACACTGTTTTTTTACACAACTCACTTCTTAACCAAAATAACGTATAATCAATCGTACAATCACATTGAACTATCCAAAAGCTGAGCCGTAAAGGATCATTTATAGATCAGTACACAACCCTTTTGAGGGTGCAGGAGAAAATAAATTACACATTTTCAACTGGAAAAAGCCTTGACACCTTTTTAGTTTGTTTAATACATTCGAACCGCCAAAAGGATTATTAAAAACACAAAGACAGGGGTGTCCGCTGGTGCAGGGGTAAAGTAAAGTTCCTGCCCACCACGGTCTATCTTCCCCCCCCCCTCTACTCCATGGTGCCACTCAAAACTAACACAATCGGCTGCGTTTGTGGGTGGGAAGCTGGCAGGGGAGGGTGATCTCTGTTGCTGCACTAGCGACACCTAAGTAAGTTGGTTAAAGTGCCTGTTCAGCAGGGAACGAAGCTGGGGAGGATAGCATGTTCCTCCACACGTGTTACACCCTTCTGGTAAAAAGAAGCGGCTTGCAACTTCATGTGTATCAGAGGAGATCCACTGTTGCCTACACCCTGCCACAGAACCAGAGGGGTTAGCAGTGACATGGAAAATTGGAAAGTGGCATAATGACACAATTAGGGAAAAAAGGAAGGGGGGAAAAATCATTGCAGACTCTTAACTGTACAACAGAGCCGTAATCATTTGTATGCTTTTCACCAGTAAAAACATTACAAGCGATCTGGGAATTGAATAGTACACTTTGCAAATTCATTAGACAAGGGTGTTTCCATCGAGATTTCCACTCCTCCTTTTTAGGGATTTTACATTTGCTGTTATGAAACAATTACATACATGTTCAACTTGCCTCAACTAGCCACTGACATTTGTATGTGGAAAACAAAAAAGAGCAATGCATTGATTTGTGTTAAATATTAGTTTCTTTCTTTTGTCTGCAAGTTACAGGAAATCCCATAACAGAGTATGTGTACCTCTCATTTTTAAACCTTGGAAACCTGTTATGATTCACTGCTGTTGAAATGCAACATTTCCCCTTGGTGATCTTTCTTTGAAGGTGCATGCTCCAATGCTCCATCCTCAGCAGCTGTGTTAGGGGAAACAGAGGAGAGGAGTCAAACTAAGGAAAGTCCCAAGAATATTACAATCTTTATTGCAGGGGTCTTCAACGTTTTAAGGCCAAGGACCACTATAGCTGATAGGGAGATAAAGCAGGGGCCCCCAATACATATTCTATAAAATTGTGCAGGAGATTTTCACGGATTTCATAGATGGATTCATAGACTTGTTTGACAGCACTTTCATTGTCTATGTTGGATTTGTGTTAATTAACCACTTAACCTCTACACCAGGGGTTCCCAAACTTTTTTGTCTCAGGGCACCCCATGAATATTTTTTTAATCCGAGGGACCTCTACATTATTATTTTCACTCCCAGCACCTTATATTTATAGCATATCGTCGTTGTCGGGTGGAAACCTTGTATGTCCAAAACCATTCGTTTTGTATTTATCATCTATAAAATGTACTAAACTAGTGAAAACAGCAGATCTACAAGCACACAACGCCTCGTATTGCAAGGCGTTGTGTGCTTGTAGATCGGCTGTTTTCACTAGTTTTGTGCGACAGTCTTGTATGATGAAGCTTTACACATTTGAAACTTGGTGATACAAGGTTTCTGCACGACAGTGACGATATTTTAGTGATTATGTTGCAAGGAAAACATTGAGATAATAGCCATTTTGGTTAGAACTGACTGAAAATAACTTTGTACTTAAAGTTTAAAATGATACTAAATATTGTTTCAAGTGTCCAATATTTAGTTCAGTGACTATAGCTTCTGAACTATTATTTTGCTCTGTGTTCACGTTAGCTCTCCCATTGTAAATGAATAGACTCCAAACATGCTTCCGCCTCCTAAAAAGGTATCTACCTACGTCACACAGAAACGGGAAGTACAGGTCTTTTGCACCCTCTTGCTATCGCCCTCTTGGGTGATACTCACTGGGGGAGAATTCCTTGGCTACAGCGACATCTGTTGATGGGGACCTACTGATTGGTTTTATTTCACCAGCCTCTACCTACCTCCAGTGGGTTGAGGGGGGCAGCGGCCGCTGTGCGGCCGCAGCCTGAGCTCGCTGTCCGGCTTGGTGCCGTCCAAGGCCTCGGTGGTCTGCATGGAGCTCTGAGAGGGAAAAAAAAAAGCCAGCTGCTGAGCTGACCTGGGCGTGCGTGCGTGCGTGCGTGCGTGCGTGCGTTCAGTGCAATGTGAATGCATGTGACGAATTGATAGGAAGATAGATAGATACGTAATAAACATGATTTGGTACAAGCTCAACTAAAAGGAGATCCCAGTAATGTTTTTGGCTTATTTCCACAGGGAAGTCATGGGCGGCGGGTTAATAAGGCCAGGGTAGGCTGTGCCTTCCCAAATGCTATGCTGGGTATTTTGCAAATTATATAATATATGAACCGCGGGGGCCCGGCCGTCAGCCTCCGACTGACAGTCAGTCTCAGTCCAAATGAACGTCAATCTGCCTGACCGTCATCGCGCTGCCTCTGTTACACCTATTTCCTGTTATTTTTCTGAGTAAAATGTCACGCATTGGGAAGAAGTAAAGGGGGACACTTTATTGTGAAGGACAACAGGAAGAGCATTCACAGACAGACAATGTTGTTTTGTTTACGTTTAGTGAGAAGTGTAGTGATGATGGCTGCAGTGGACCGCGCACTTTCAAAACCTTAAATTTGTATCAACTAAAATATACCACAGACACTTTCAAATGAGACAGGCAGCGATGCACAAGCAAACAAAGGCATTAATCATGACGTCGACATTGGACAATTACGCCAGCGAGGAAACTATACAATGACATTATCATCATCACGGATACTTTCTGATTCTGGAAGTGGAACACTTCATCTGTGAGTAGCCTATTATTGCCTGAACAGGTCAACTGTTAGGACTTCTCCTCTCTATCGCGCAGCTGAAAGCCTGTATCAACAGAATAATTGTGTGTGTGTGTGTGTGTGTGTGTGTGTGTGTGTGTGTGTGTGTGTGTGTGTGTGTGTGTGTGTGTGTGTGTGTGTGTGTGTGTGTGTGTGTGCGCGCGCGGCTGCGCCGTAACCGTGCGTAATTTGGTTGCATAAGATGTGATGTGTGTGCATACTGTTGTCTATTGTGTACAGATTGTTGTCATTGTGTCAGATAGGTCTGTAACTGTTTGGGTCGCTGTATTCTTGTATATAAACTGTCGAGGCTGACAAATGAATGATTGCGACCGTCAGGTCGCAGTTACTATCAAAACCTCGACCAGCTGTCTGTCTGTCCGTCACACTTTTGCCTGCCGTTTTTTTAAAACCCATTTTTGGACACTACTCCTACAGATTTTGCCCTAAAATCACGCAAATCGCTACGCAGTATATATTAGGGAGTCTTACTGGTTTATTTATTTATTTATGTATTTATTTATTTCCCGACTATGTTTCCGAGACTGATTATTTATTTATTTCCCGACTGTTTCCGAGACTGATTATTTATGTAATTATTTATTTATTTCCGCCCCCCCCAGGCGTCTGCCTATCGATCGGCTGGGCTTTAAAGAGCCATAACTCCGCTTTGCAGCGTGCTACCGTCTCCAAACTCGCTGTCTGGCTTCTTGTATTACTGCTATTAAATACCACATGAATACAAGCTCACGGAAGCTCCATCCAACTTCTGCGCAATGCATTATGGGATGTTGGAAAGTTGTGGACACTAGCAACAGAGTATTTAAATAAATAAATAAATATATAATGAATGAACAAACACAATCATGAATAAATAAATAAATAAATAAACAAAGAAAGTTTGCGTGCATGCGTGCGTGCGTGCGTGCGTGCGTGCGTGCGTGCGTGCGTGCGTGCGTGCATGCCTCCCTCAATTAATTAATTAAATAAAATGGCACGTGCGTGCGTGCGTGCGTGCGTGCGTGCATGCTCCTTAATTGATTAATTATTTAATTAACTGCCTCCTCGTTAAGAACCCCGTAAATTTAGGCAAATTCTTTCTTTCTTTCTTTCTTTCATTCATTCATTCATTCATTCATTCATTCATTCATTCATTCATTCATTCATTCATTCATTCATTCATTCATTCATTCATTCTTTCTTTCTTTCTTTCTTTCTTTCATTCTTTCATTCTTTCATTCTTTCTTTCTTTCGAAATAAATAAATAAATAATTAAATAGCGGGGGTCCCCGAGGGTGTAATCGCGTGCGGGGCGGCGAGCCTGATTATTATGTATATGAGGCTGCATTAATTATGCTAATGAGGTTGGGGGCGTGGTCTGCATTAATTAGGGGCGTGGCCTGCTTTAATTATGTTAATGAGCAAAAAAAAGTGGTCTGCGTTAATTATGTTAATGAGCTTGGGGGCTTGGTCTGCATTAAATATGTTAATGAGCTTGGGGGCTTGGTCTGCATTAAATATGTTAATGAGGTTGGGGGCGTGGTCTGCATTAAATATGTTAATGAGGGGCGTGGTCTGCGTTAATTATGTTAAGGAGCAAAAAAAAACAAGTGGTCTGCGTTAATTATGTTAATGAGCTTGGGGGCTTGGTCTGCATTAAATATGTTAATGAGGTTGGGGGCGTGGTCTGCATTAATTATGTTAATGAGGGCCGTGGTCTGCGTTAATTATGTTAATGAGCATAAATGCAGACGGCCGTATGTAAATGAAGGGGAGGAGCTTAGTCGACATATGCAAATTGGGGGCGGGGCGTTGTTTGGAAATGCGTGTGGGCGTGGTGCGCATACATTATGCTCGCATACATTATGCTAATGAGGGCGTTAAGGTAGGTTTCCCAGCACGTAAAAAAAGCAGACGACCCTATGTAAATGAAGGGGAGGAGCTTAGTCGACTTAAAAAAATTGGGGGCGGTGCATGGTTTGGAAATGCTTGTGGGTGTGGTCCGCATAAATTATGCTAATGAGGCTGTTAAGTGGCGTTTCCCAGCGCGTAAAAAATGCAGGCGGCCGTATGTAAATGAAGGGGAGGAGCTTAGTCGACATATGCAAATTGGGGGCGGGGCGTGGTTTAGAAATGCGTGTGGGCGCGGTGCGCATACATTATGCTCGCATACATTATGCTAATGAGGGCGTTAAGGTAGGTTTCCCAGCACGTACAAAAAGCAGACGACCCTATGTAAATGAAGGGGAGGAGCTTAGTCGACTTAAAAAAATTGGGGGCGGTGCATGGTTTGGAAATGCTTGTGGGTGTGGTCCGCATAAATTATGCTAATGAGGCTGTTAAGTGGCGTTTCCCAGCGCGTAAAAAATGCAGGCGGCCGTATGTAAATGAAGGGGAGGAGCTTAGTCGACATATGCAAATTGGGGGCGGGGCGTGGTTTGGAAATGCGTGTGGGCGTGGTGCGCATACATTATGCTCGCATACATTATGCTAATGAGGGCGTTAAGGTAGGTTTCCCCAGCACGTAAAAAAAGCAGACGACCCTATGTAAATGAAGGGGAGGAGCTTAGTCGACTTAAAAAAATTGGGGGCGGTGCATGGTTTGGAAATGCTTGTGGGTGTGGTCCGCATAAATTATGCTAATGAGGCTGTTAAGTGGCGTTTCCCAGCGCGTAAAAAATGCAGGCGGCCGTATGTAAATGAAGGGGAGGAGCTTAGTCGACATATGCAAATTGGGGGCGGGGCGTGGTTTGGAAATGCGTGTGGGCGTGGTGCGCATACATTATGCTCGCATACATTATGCTAATGAGGGCGTTAAGGTAGGTTTCCCCAGCACGTAAAAAAAGCAGACGACCCTATGTAAATGAAGGGGAGGAGCTTAGTCGACTTAAAAAAATTGGGGGCGGTGCATGGTTTGGAAATGCTTGTGGGTGTGGTCCGCATAAATTATGCTAATGAGGCTGTTAAGTGGCGTTTCCCAGCGCGTAAAAAATGCAGGCGGCCGTATGTAAATGAAGGGGAGGAGCTTAGTCGACATATGCAAATTGAGGGCGGGGCGTGGTTTGGAAATGCGTGTGGGCGTGGTGCGCATACATTATGCTCGCATACATTATGCTAATGAGGGCGTTAAGGTAGGTTTCCCAGCACGTAAAAAAAGCAGACGACCCTATGTAAATGAAGGGGAGGAGCTTAGTCGACTTAAAAAAATTGGGGGCGGTGCATGGTTTGGAAATGCTTGTGGTTGTGGTCCGCATAAATTATGCTAATGAGGCTGTTAAGTGGCGTTTCCCAGCGCGTAAAAAATGCAGGCGGCCGTATGTAAATGAAGGGGAGGAGCTTAGTCGACATATGCAAATTGGGGGCGGGGCGTGATTTAGAAATGCGTGTGGGCGTGGTGCGCATACATTATGCTCGCATACATTATGCTAATGAGGGCGTTAAGGTAGGTTTCCCAGCACGTAAAAAAAGCAGACGACCCTATGTAAATGAAGGGGAGGAGCTTAGTCGACTTAAAAAAATTGGGGGCGGTGCATGGTTTGGAAATGCTTGTGGGTGTGGTCCGCATAAATTATGCTAATGAGGCTGTTAAGTGGCGTTTCCTAGCGCGTAAAAAATGCAGGCGGCCGTATGTAAATGAAGGGGAGGAGCTTAGTCGACATATGCAAATTGGGGGCGGGGCGTGGTTTGGAAATGCGTGTGGGCGTGGTGCGCATACATTCTGCTCGCATACATTATGCTAATGAGGGCGTTAAGGTAGGTTTCCCAGCGCGTAAAAAAAGCAGACGACCGTATGTAAATGAAGGGGAGGAGCTTAGTCGACTTTAAAAAATTGGGGGCGGTGCATGGTTTGGAAATGCGTGTGGGTGTGGTCTGCACCACTACCAACAGGGGGTGGTGTTGTGCAGTCTGGTTTATTAACCAGGCTAACTCTGACATAGCACTGACATTGACATCACAGACTGGCCTGGACACGGAACACCATGTATGGGCATAAAGATCTGCCTAACGGGCACTCCTACATTCAATCCCTCAGATAATGTGCACACCCAAAGCAAATATTCTACTGTCAGTGAATCTGGATTTGAAATAAAAAAATATTTGTCTAGTCATGTTCTACTCTTGGAACAGCTATGTCACTTTTGTTGAGATGTTTCTCTATCTGGGCGTTGATTAGTCCAGTGGTTCACTCACTCACTCACTCACTCACACACACACACACACACACACACACACACACACACACACACACACACACACACACACACACACACACACACACACTCCTCAAGGAAATTGACTTACGCCTATGAAATTGAAGGTTACCCTCCAATGTTAACAAAACAGCTGAGAAATAGACAAATATAGAAAGTAAGCAAATGACAGCTAGGCTGCAGCAGATGAGGAAGGCTGTTCAGGTGCAATACAGAAGAGTACACAGTCCAGTGTCAAATTCAATTGGACAAAACGCAACATGTGTCTGAAAATTATCCCCATTTTGAGAATGTTTTTAAACATTTAACTTTTTTTAACTAGCAAAAATCTACAAGCCGTAAGACTGTAGCCTGATATTTTTCGCTGTTTGCTATACGACAAAGTATGTAGCGCTTAATCTTCTGTCTTCATGGGAGAACTCGTTCTGTAGCACAATATTGTGTTCCTTCTTGTCCTGGCCATTTCCTCTCCCCAAGAAGGAAATTGCCCAGGGGCGTCAATTGGGTATGGCAGGGGTATGCAGCTGCCATACCCTGGGTCCAGGGGGGAAAGTAAAAGTTACTTTTAAATATAAATCCATGAATGTCTCTTTGTCTATCTGTGCTGGTTATTATGTTGTTAAATTACAGTAAAATAACTACAAATGCAAAATTTAACAAAATGGTCACTTTAACAAGGTATTATAATTATATTCTCCACACTTGTATTCTCCCCATCTTGACAAGATGGTATATTCCCAGGTTCTGCAGGTCAGCTGCACAGGTGCAATGCATTATTGTTAATTGTGGCACGTTTACTAACATGCTAAGTTTAGCTGCACTTGAAAAACCATTCCAGGCTGCCATATCCAGCCCAAGAAACCGTAGAAACCTGTGTAAAAAACTGACAAAAGTCTGTTTTTTTTTAGACATTGTGAAAATAGCAGATCTACATGCTCACAACGCCTCGCGCTGCGAGGCGTTGTGAGCATGTAGATCTGCTATTTTCACAATAGAACCGTGTTACACAAAATGTAATGCCTATTTTCCATGAGGACTCCCATCTTTGCCATACCCTAGCTTTTGCCGAACTGACGCCACTGAAATTGCCTAAGGATAATATCCCACCCTCAGCACTATACACGGCAGGGGGCCATGACACTAAACAATTGTGCCGACGGCAGAAACAATGGTAGCAAATGAGAATCAAAGCAAGGTTTCTCTTTGAGACTTTATTGGTATAGCAGTGCAATATAAACTTGAGGAACCAAGGCTTGCAGCAAGCATTTGAGGAAATACACTGCAATACATTGTTGTCCTCTGGGTTATCTATCTAGGTCGTCCTCAGACGAGCCCTCCATCGTTGTTTCCAGTCATCTCGGTTCTCCATACATCTGGCCAGCTCATTGGTGTTCTGTGTCCCTACGTCTTCCTTGAGTACGTCCACGTATGTTTTTGTGGGACGTCCTCGCGGCCGGTGCCCGTGTGTTGGCTCCCACAGTACCAATTTGCTGGCTGGAAGCTCCTGGTGTCTTTGGCAGTGTCCTGCTAGTCTCATTCTTCTGGTGGCAATTTTCTCGCTTACCTTTGGTATTCCCTCATACAGGCTCTCGTTTGTAACATGTGCACTCCTGTTGATGTTGAGTACTGCACGCAACATTCTAGTGTAGCACCCGTCTAGAGACTTCTGCAGGGTTGGCTTCAGGGTCCAGCATTCACTGCCATAGAGGAGAACAGACTCCACCGTTGCAAAGAAGAAGCTAAGTTTGGTTTGGCGGGGGAGGTTAGAGTTCCATACACTGTTCATGCCGTTCAGGGCCCTCCAAGCGAGTGCCTTCCTTACTTTAAGGTCTTTCTCAGTTGAGTCGACCCATGCGCCCAGGTACTTGAAGTCCTTGACTTCCTTCAACACAGCTCCTTCTGTTGTTGTCAGAGGTGAGTGATCAGGTAGGTTATAGGTGATAACCTCAGTTTTCTTAGCGTTTAGCCTGAGACCAACTTTGGCACACTCTATTTCCACCCTGTTCAGGAGTTCTTGTGCTTGTTCCATGCTGTCGGAGAGCAGGCTGATGTCGTCCGCATAGTCCAGGTCTGTCAGAACTACTGCGGGATGCCGTCTTGACCTCCTTGGTGTTAGCGTGAAGCCAAGCTCTTGTTCCCGTCCCCCTATGGCTTTCCTGAGCGCATAATCTAGAACTATGATTGAGCATAATACTGTATATATATATATACTGTATATATATATATATATATATATATATATATATATATATATATATATATATATGAACAGTGCTGTCACAACCTGGAAACCAACTGGAAAAACTAATGCTGAGACAATCAATTTCATTTGAGTTTAAATTCCAGTCATGTTTCTTATTTTTTCTCTTCTCAGACATTACACTCATTATTTGAGAGGATATTAAAGGCATACATTTCAAAGTGCTGTAGGGTAAAGGGAATGCAGGTTATTTACTGTACACTGTACTGTGCTAAAATAAGTGCTAAATAGCTCTATATATTATCAACTCACAGGAGAGAACTCATACAAACAATTGAAATTGGAAGTGATGAAACAGAAAAAGAACAGACAAAATTGAAACTGGAACACTATTCATTTGAAGCTGATACATTTTCTTTGGTTCTCTGTTGTGGGTTGGAGAGACGGGGAAACCCATTACTGAACAAACATTCTATAGCAATGATGATTACTATGCGAATATAGAACGTAACTTTTTTTTCTTTTTTTTTTCTTTTTTTTTTTACAAACGCCTTAAATAATGATAAAATAAAATAAAACAAGTTTCCAGTTACAAGGATGCTTCCCCTTCGCTTGTTTTAAAAGTTCCACTGCCTGATTTACAGTATGTTAATCTTTGCCAGGGATAAATATCGCAATGGGAAATTACAGTACACATGGCAACGGCAGACCTACACAGCCTGGGTTACTAATGTCATTGCAGTAGATACAACCACATCCGTCAGAACAGCAACAATAAACTTTAAACAAAACAAAACACAATCTAGAACAGGGGTCTTCAACGTTTTCAGGCCAAGGACCCCTTAGTTGAGAGAGAGATGAAGCAAGGACCCCCACAACCTTTTCAGAGATTCCATAATTTCATTGTTCACAATCATCAGTGTATTTTGGATTCATGTCAATTTGTGTTTTCAGATATTTAACCACTTGAACCGTCAATACTTAATACACTTGACCTTTCACTCTGTACTCCTTTTCCCCTCTAGTCTACACCACCAAACCTCTTTGCAGAAAAGAGCCGATCTACAAGCTCCCAAAGCCTCGCAGCGAGAGGCGTTGTGAGTTTGTAGAAAGGCTATTTTTGGCTAAAGTTCTCAGAATATGGACACTAGGGGTTCAAGTGGTTAATATAAAAAAGAAGTAAACAAGTTTCTATCACTCAAAGATTTGGAGGACCCCCAGTTGAAGACCCTTGATCTAGAAAGTTAATATATAAACAACTCAAAGTACAGCTCCCACCCACAGTCCAACAATAGCTACAGTATAACACCAATGGAGGTAGTGCCTGCTTCTTGCATGGTCATTGCTTAGATGAATGGATATTAATGCCATCTCTCCACCATCTTACACACAAAAACAAACCCCACAACATCTGAAACAAAAGCTCAGTGAAAAAGTCTGCAACCTCTAGGCAGCTGAGGAGTTAATTAAATAAAAAGAAAACTTATCACAACTAGTAATAAGGACTGGGGGGGGAAATTAACGTGCACACAATTACGTAAAGGAAATAAAAGCCATGTCATAATTTAAACATGTCCTGGTCGATGTCCTGGAGGTTTATGAATTAATACCAAAGCTAATGAAATATGCACATCACTTTTTGGGGTGCTGGGTTAGAAATGATCACAGAGAAAAAGAAGAGAACCCACACACTCACATGCTCCAATACAATTTGTTCAATGCTGTTTTGAACCTGGGCTTTTCGTCAGGTCAAACTTTATTAAGAAGATCCCAGCCCCCTCCAATGGTGTCTGCACGGCCCTGGATTTGACCATACAAAATGTACACCTGATAAGGGAGCAATTGTTTTTTATGAACAGCACCCCCTGGAGGAAAATAGGGGAGGGTCTGCTGATTTCACTTTGAATTCAAGGTAGGGTCATGCAATTTGTAATTCAAAATAGTCCAGTAACACTGCCATTCATGTAACATTAGGTTAACGATCGCTCATTGAAAATGCACATTTGACCCAGATTTGACCACAGGCAATCAACAGCACAAAATGAATTGCAGCTGTTACTTCTCAACCTTTTTTGTGATGTCCACATTGACTTTTACACAAACAGCAGTTGGCTACTCACTGTGTGTTACTTTAGTTTGGAGGGTGTGTTAGTTTATATTTGGAAATGTGTTTGCCCACACCCATTTTTATCCCTAAAAAAACATAATAATTTACAGAAAAAGAAAATCGCAGTGCCCACCAGAACTTGCTTCTCTGTTCTGACCTCGCCACTCACTATAAGTTAAGTTTTAGGCATAATGTTACTGTGGTAAATGTCATGTTGTAGGGGAGGGTCAATCTTTTATTTTTTAATGCTTGGGGAGGGTCATTGTAGTACCCTTCAATAAAAAACGACCCCTCCCTAATGAGAAATTAAGTGCTTGACATTTTGCACACAATCTCCTCTAATCAGAACAATGGGATTCAGGTAGAGAATTGGCAAACGTTTACCTTCAATAATGGGTATGTTAGATGTAGGTGTACCAATGAGCAAGCACTGAACATAATATTACATTAATATTACTATTCATAGACAATGGGCATTTGGCATGATCACTTTGGCATACCTAAATCTAATCTCTTACATTATTAATGCAATTAATTGCAGCCATGTTGCTTACTGTACATCATGTTCAATCTATCCCTGAAGGTGGGATAGCAACAAACCCACAAATATAGCCCAAACGGTTAGTCCCCCTTTAACTATTATTACTCAATAAATGGAAGCCCTGCTCAGTGGGATGACAGCAATCATCCTTCCATAACAAATAGGTACGGTAGGTCTCATAGACAGGTCTCCAAAACTAAATGAGCCATGTCATTTCCATTTGTCTATCGTCACGAGAATCTCTGCAGAGATAGGGTCTCTTCTCGGTGGGAAAGGCGTAACAGCTGTTGCAGTCCAGCTGTGTGATTTTCATATTATGGTCAGTATAACTGTGTAGTTTACGAATCAGTCGAACCAAGATTGTTGCTCTAATACAGGACAGGAATATGTCTGATGTGATCTGACATGAAGCAGTGTCATAGTCCCCCAAAACACTGTTTTTTTACACAACTCACTTCTTAACCAAAATAACGTATAATCAATCGTACAATCACATTGAACTATCCAAAAGCTGAGCCGTAAAGGATCATTTATAGATCAGTACACAACCCTTTTGAGGGTGCAGGAGAAAATAAATTACACATTTTCAACTGGAAAAAGCCTTGACACCTTTTTAGTTTGTTTAATACATTTGAACCCCCAAAAGGATTATTAAAAACACAAAGACAGGGGTGTCCGCTGGTGCAGGGGTAAAGTAAAGTTCCTGCCCACCACGGTCTATCTTCCCCCCCCTCTACTCCATGGTGCCACTCAAAACTAACACAATCGGCTGCGTTTGTGGGTGGGAAGCTGGCAGGGGAGGGTGATCTCTGTTGCTGCACTAGCGACACCTAAGTAAGTTGGTTAAAGTGCCTGTTCAGCAGGGAACGAAGCTGGGGAGGATAGCATGTTCCTCCACACGTGTTACACCCTTCTGGTAAAAAGAAGCGGCTTGCAACTTCATGTGTATCAGAGGAGATCCACTGTTGCCTACACACTGCCACAGAACCAGAGGGGTTAGCAGTGACATGGAAAATTGGAAAGTGGCATAATGACACAATTAGGGGAAAAAGGAAGGGGGGAAAATCATTGCAGACTCTTAACTGTACAACAGAGCCGTAATCATTTGTATGCTTTTCACCAGTAAAAACATTACAAGCGATCTGGGAATTGAATAGTACACTTTGCAAGTGTACTATGGTGTTTCCATCGAGATTTCCACTCCTCCTTTTTAGGGATTTTACATTTGCTGTTATGAAACAATTACATACATGTTCAACTTGCCTCAACTAGCCACTGACATTTGTATGTGGAAAACAAAAAAGAGCAATGCATTGATTTGTGTTAAATATTAGTTTCTTTCTTTTGTCTGCAAGTTACAGGAAATCCCATAACAGAGTATGTGTACCTCTCATTTTTAAACCTTGGAAACCTGTTATGATTCACTGCTGTTGAAATGCAACATTTCCCCTTGGTGATCTTTCTTTGAAGGTGCATGCTCCAATGCTCCATCTTCAGCAGCTGTGTTAGGGGAAACAGATGAGAGGAGTCAAACTAAGGAAAGTCCCAAGAATATTACAATCTTTATTGCAGGGGTCTTCAACGTTTTAAGGCCAAGGACCACTATAGCTGATAGGGAGATAAAGCAGGGGCCCCCAATACATATTCTATAAAATTGTGCAGGAGATTTTCACGGATTTCATAGATGGATTCATAGACTTGTTTGACAGCACTTTCATTGTCTATGTTGGATTTGTGTTAATTAACCACTTAACCTCTACACCAGGGGTTCCCACACTTTTTTGTCTCAGGGCACCCCATGAATATTTTTTTAATCCGAGGGACCTCTACATTATTATTTTCACTCCCAGCACCTTATATTTATAGCATATCGTCGTTGTCGGGTGGAAACCTTGTATGTCCAAAACCATTCGTTTTGTATTTATCATCTATAAAATGTACTAAACTAGTGAAAACAGCAGATCTACACAACGCCTCGTATCGCAAGGCGTTGTGTGCTTGTAGATCGGCTGTTTTCACTAGTTTTGTGCGACAGTCTTGTATGATGAAGCTTTACACATTTGAAACTTGGTGATACAAGGTTTCTGCACGACAGTGACGATATTTTAGTGATTATGTTGCAAGGAAAACATTGAGATAATAGCCATTTTGGTTAGAACTGACTGAAAATAACTTTGTACTTAAAGTTTAAAATGATACTAAATATTGTTTCAAGTGTCCAATATTTAGTTCAGTGACTATAGCTTCTGAACTATTATTTTGCTCTGTGTTCACGTTAGCTCTCCCATTGTAAATGAATAGACTCCAAACATGCTTCCGCCTCCTAAAAAGGTATCTACCTACGTCACACAGAAACGGGAAGTACAGGTCTTTTGCACCCTCTTGCTATCGCCCTCTTGGGTGATACTCACTGGGGGAGAATTCCTTGGCTACAGCGACATCTGTTGATGGGGACCTACTGATTGGTTTTATTTCACCAGCCTCTACCTACCTCCAGTGGGTTGAGGGGGGCAGCGGCCTCTACCTACCTCCAGTGGGTTGAGGGGGGCAGCGGCCGCTGTGCGGCCGCAGCCTGAGCTCGCTGTCCGGCTTGGTGCCGTCCAAGGCCTCGGTGGTCTGCATGGAGCTCTGAGAGGAAAAAAAAAAAGCCAGCTGCTGAGCTGACCTGGGCGTGCGTGCGTGCGTGCGTGCGTTCAGTGCAATGTGAATGCATGTGACGAATTGATAGGAAGATAGATAGATACGTAATAAACATGATTTGGTACAAGCTCAACTAAAAGGAGATCCCAGTAATGTTTTTGGCTTATTTCCACAGGGAAGTCATGGGCGGCGGGTTAATAAGGCCAGGGTAGGCTGTGCCTTCCCAAATGCTACGCTGGGTATTTTGCAAATTATATAATATATGAACCGCGGGGGCCCGGCCGTCAGCCTCCGACTGACAGTCAGTCTCAGTCCAAATGAACGTCAATCTGCCTGACCGTCATCGCGCTGCCTCTGTTACACCTATTTCCTGTTATTTTTCTGAGTAAAATGTCACGCATTGGGAAGAAGTAAAGGGGGACACTTTATTGTGAAGGACAACAGGAAGAGCATTCACAGACAGACAATGTTGTTTTGTTTACGTTTAGTGAGAAGTGTAGTGATGATGGCTGCAGTGGACCGCGCACTTTCAAAACCTTAAATTTGTATCAACTAAAATATACCACAGACACTTTCAAATGAGACAGGCAGCGATGCACAAGCAAACAAAGGCATTAATCATGACGTCGACATTGGACAATTACGCCAGCGAGGAAACTATACAATGACATTATCAGCATCACGGATACTTTCTGATTCTGGAAGTGGAACACTTCATCTGTGAGTATTATTGCCTGAACAGGTCAACTGTTAGGACTTCTCCTCTCTATCGCGCAGCTGAAAGCCTGTATCAACAGAATAATTGTGTGTGTGTGTGTGTGTGTGTGTGTGTGTGTGTGTGTGTGTGTGTGTGTGCGCGCGCGCGGCTGCGCCGTCACCGTGCGTAATTTGGTTGCATAAGATGTGATGTGTGTGCATACTGTTGTCTATTGTGTACAGATTGTTGTCATTGTGTCAGATAGGTCTGTAACTGTTTGGGTCGCTGTATTCTTGTATATAAACTGTCGAGGCTGACAAATGAATGATTGCGACCGTCAGGTCGCAGTTACTATCAAAACCTCGACCAGCTGTCTGTCTGTCCGTCACACTTTTGCCTTGCTCATATCTCCGCTACCGCTGCCCCGATCCGTGCCAAATTTGGCACACACAGTCCTTGCCTGCCAAACTACGATTCTCACATGGCCCTCCTCTTCTAGCGCCACCATGAGGACGAAACTCATTCTGGACACTGCTCCTACAAATCTTGGCCTAAAATCACACAAATCGGTACACACTTGCTCTACACTCATGTCATCAACATGGATCTTTCCCATTTAGCGCCACCTTCAGGCCGATTTTTTAAAACCCATTTTTGGACACTACTCCTACAGATTTTGCCCTAAAATCACGCAAATCGCTACGCAGTATATATTAGGGAGTCTTACTGGTTTATTTATTTATTTATGTATTTATTTATTTCCCGACTATGTTTCCGAGACTGATTATTTATTTATTTCCCGACTGTTTCCGAGACTGATTATTTATGTAATTATTTATTTATTTCCACCCCCCCCAGGCGTCTGCCTATCGATCGGCTGGGCTTTAAAGAGCCATAACTCCGCTTTGCAGCGTGCTACCGTCTCCAAACTCGCTGTCTGGCTTCTTGTATTACTGCTATTAAATACCACATGAATACAAGCTCACGGAAGCTCCATCCAACTTCTGCGCAATGCATTATGGGATGTTGGAAAGTTGTGGACACTAGCAACAGAGTATTTAAATAAATAAATAAATAAATATATAATGAATGAACGAACACAATCATGAATAAATAAATAAATAAATAAACAAAGAAAGTGTGCGTGCGTGCGTGCGTGCGTGCTTCCCTCAATTAATTAATTAAATAAAATGGCGCGTGCGTGCGTGCGTGCGTGCGTGCGTGCGTGCATGCTCCTTAATTGATTAATTAATTAATTAACTGCCTCCTCGTTAAGAACCCTGTAAATTTAGGCAAATTCTTTCTTTCTTTCATTCATTCATTCATTCATTCATTCATTCATTCATTCTTTCATTCTTTCTTTCTTTCTTTCTTTCTTTCTTTCTTTCTTTCTTTCGAAATAAATAAATAAATAATTAAATAGCGGGGGTCCCCGAGGGTGTAATCGCGTGCGGGGCGGCGAGCCTGATTATTATGTATATGAGGCTGCATTAATTATGCTAATGAGGTTGGGGCGTGGTCTGCATTAATTAGGGGCGTGGTCTGCTTTAATTATGTTAATGAGCAAAAAAAAGTGGTCTGCGTTAATTATGTTAATGAGCTTGGGGGCTTGGTCTGCATTAAATATGTTAATGAGCTTGGGGGCTTGGTCTGCATTAAATATGTTATTGAGGTTGGGGGCGTGGTCTGCATTAAATATGTTAATGAGGTTGGGGGCGTGGTCTGCATTGATTATGTTAATGAGGGCCGTGGTCTGCGTTAATTATGTTAATGAGCATAAATGCAGACGGCCGTATGTAAATGAAGGGGAGGAGCTTAGTCGACATATGCAAATTGGGGGCGGGGCGTTGTTTGGAAATGCGTGTGGGCGTGGTGCGCATACATTATGCTCGCATACATTATGCTAATGAGGGCGTTAAGGTAGGTTTCCCAGCACGTAAAAAAAGCAGACGACCCTATGTAAATGAAGGGGAGGAGCTTAGTCGACTTAAAAAAATTGGGGGCGGTGCATGGTTTGGAAATGCTTGTGGGTGTGGTCCGCATAAATTATGCTAATGAGGCTGTTAAGTGGCGTTTCCCAGCGCGTAAAAAATGCAGGCGGCCGTATGTAAATGAAGGGGAGGAGCTTAGTCGACATATGCAAATTGGGGGCGGGGCGTGGTTTGGAAATGCGTGTGGGCGTGGTGTGCATACATTATGCTTGCATACATTATGCTAATGAGGGCGTTAAGGTAGGTTTCCCAGCACGTAAAAAAAGCAGACGACCCTATGTAAATGAAGGGGAGGAGCTTAGTCGACTTAAAAAAATTGGGGGCGGTGCATGGTTTGGAAATGCTTGTGGGTGTGGTCCGCATACATTATGCTAATGAGGCTGTTAAGTGGCGTTTCCCAGCGCGTAAAAAATGCAGGCGGCCGTATGTAAATGAAGGGGAGGAGCTTAGTCGACATATGCAAATTGGGGGCGGGGCGTGGTTTGGAAATGCGTGTGGGCGTGGTGTGCATACATTATGCTTGCATACATTATGCTAATGAGGGCGTTAAGGTAGGTTTCCCAGCACGTAAAAAAAGCAGACGACCCTATGTAAATGAAGGGGAGGAGCTTAGTCGACTTAAAAAAATTGGGGGCGGTGCATGGTTTGGAAATGCTTGTGGGTGTGGTCCGCATAAATTATGCTAATGAGGCTGTTAAGTGGCGTTTCCCAGCGCGTAAAAAATGCAGGCGGCCGTATGTAAATGAAGGGGAGGAGCTTAGTCGACATATGCAAATTGGGGGCGGGGCGTGGTTTGGAAATGCGTGTGGGCGTGGTGCGCATACATTATGCTCGCATACATTATGCTAATGAGGGCGTTAAGGTAGGTTTCCCAGCACGTAAAAAAAGCAGACGACCCTATGTAAATGAAGGGGAGGAGCTTAGTCGACTTAAAAAAATTGGTGGCGGTGCATGGTTTGGAAATGCTTGTGGGTGTGGTCCGCATAAATTATGCTAATGAGGCTGTTAAGTGGCGTTTCCCAGCGCGTAAAAAATGCAGGCGGACGTATGTAAATGAAGGGGAGGAGCTTAGTCGACATATGCAAATTGGGGGCGGGGCGTGGTTTGGAAATGCGTGTGGGCGTGGTGCGCATACATTATGCTCGCATACATTATGCTAATGAGGGCGTTAAGGTAGGTTTCCCAGCGCGTAAAAAAAGCAGACGACCGTATGTAAATGAAGGGGAGGAGCTTAGTCGACTTTAAAAAATTGGGGGCGGTGCATGGTTTGGAAATGCGTGTGGGTGTGGTCTGCACCACTACCAACAGGGGGTGGTGTTGTGCAGTCTGGTTTATTAACCAGGCTAACTCTGACATAGCACTGACATTGACATCACAGACTGGCCTGGACACGGAACACCATGTATGGGCATAAAGATCTGCCTAACAGGCACTCCTACATTCAATCCCTCAGATAATGTGCACACCCAAAGCAAATATTCTACTGTCAGTGAATCTGGATTTGAAATAAAAAAATATTTGTCTAGTCATGTTCTACTCTTGGAACAGCTATGTCACTTTTGTTGAGATGTTTCTCTATCTGGGCGTTGATTAGTCCAGTGGTTCACTCACTCACTCACACACACACACACACACACACACACACACACACACACACACACACACACACACACACACACACACACACACACACACACACACACACACACTCCTCAAGGAAATTGACTTACGCCTATGAAATTGAAGGTTACCCTCCAATGTTAACAAAACAGCTGAGAAATAGACAAATATAGAAAGTAAGCAAATGACAGCTAGGCTGCAGCAGATGAGGAAGGCTGTTCAGGTGCAATACAGAAGAGTACACAGTCCAGTGTCAAATTCAATTGGACAAAACGCAACATGTGTCTGAAAATTATCCCCATTTTGAGAATGTTTTTAAACATTTAACCTTTTTTAACTAGCAAAAATCTACAAGCCGTAAGACTGTAGCCTGATATTTTTCGCTGTTTGCTATACGACAAAGTATGTAGCGCTTAATGTTCTGTCTTCATGGGAGAACTCGTTCTGTAGCACAATATTGTGTTCCTTCTTGTCCTGGCCATTTCCTCTCCCAAGAAGGAAATTGCCTAAGGATAATATCCCACCCTCAGCACTATACATGGCAGGGGGCCATGACACTAAACAATTGTGCCGACGGCAGAAACAATGGTAGCAAATGAGAATCAAAGCAAGGTTTCTCTTTGAGACTTTATTGGTATAGCAGTGCAATATAAACTTGAGGAACCAAGGCTTGCAGCAAGCATTTGAGGAAATACACTGCAATACATTGTTGTCCTCTGGGTTATGATTGAGCATAATACTGTATATATATATATATATGAACAGTGCTGTCACAACCTGGAAACCAACTGGAAAAACTAATGCTGAGACAATCAATTTCATTTGAGTTTAAATCATTCCTGTCATGTTTCTTATTTTTTCTCTTCTCAGACATTACACTCATTATTTGAGAGGATATTAAAGGCATACATTTCAAAGTGCTGTAGGGTAAAGGGATTGCAGGTTATTTACTGTACACTGTACTGTGCTAAAATAAGTGCAAAATAGCTCTATATATTATCAACTCACAGGAGAGAACTCATACAAACAATTGAAATTGGAAGTGATGAAACAAAAAAAGAACAGACAAAATTGAGACTGGAACACTATTCATTTGAAGCTGATACATTTTCTTTGGTTCTCTGTTGTGGGTTGGAGAGACGGGGAAACCCATTACTGAACAAACATTCTATAGCAATGATGATTACTATGCGAATATAGAATGTAACTTTTTTTTCTTTTTTTTTTTTCTTTTTTTTACAAACGCCTTAAATAATGATAAAATAAAATAAAACAAGTTTCCAGTTACAAGGATGCTTCCCCTTCGCTTGTTTTAAAAGTTCCACTGCCTGATTTACAGTATGTTAATCTTTGCCAGGGATAAATATCACAATGGGAAATTACAGTACACATGGCAACGGCAGACCTACACAGCCTGGGTTACTAATGTCATTGCAGTAGATACAACCACATCCGTCAGAACAGCAACAATAAACTTTAAACAAAACAAAACACAATCTAGAACAGGGGTCTTCAACGTTTTCAGGCCAAGGACCCCTTAGTTGAGAGAGAGATGAAGCAAGGACCCCCACAACCTTTTCAGAGATTCCATAATTTCATTGTTCACAATCATCAGTGTATTTTGGATTCATGTCAATTTGTGTTTTCAGATATTTAACCACTTGAACCGTCAATACTTAATACACTTGACCTTTCACTCTGTACTCCTTTTCCCCTCTAGTCTACACCACCAAACCTCTTTGCAGAAAAGAGCCGATCTACAAGCTCCCAAAGCCTCGCAGCGAGAGGCGTTGTGAGTTTGTAGAAAGGCTATTTTTGGCTAAAGTTCTCAGAATATGGACACTAGGGGTTCAAGTGGTTAATATAAAAAAGAAGTAAACACGTTTCTATCACTCAAAGATTTGGAGGACCCCCAGTTGAAGACCCTTGATCTAGAAAGTTAATATATAAACAACTCAAAGTACAGCTCCCACCCACAGTCCAACAATAGCTACAGTATAACACCAATGGAGGTAGTGTGCCTGCTTCTTGCATGGTCATTGCTTAGATGAATGGATATTAATGCCATCTCTCCACCATCTTACACACAAAAACAAACCCCACAACATCTGAAACAAAAGCTCAGTGAAAAAGTCTGCAACCTCTAGGCAGCTGAGGAGTTAATTAAATAAAAAGAAAACTTATCACAACTAGTAATAAGGACTGGGGGGGGAAATTAACGTGCACACAATTACGTAAAGGAAATAAAAGCCATGTCATAATTTAAACATGTCCTGGTCGATGTCCTGGAGGTTTATGAATTAATACCAAAGCTAATGAAATATGCACATCACTTTTTGGGGTGCTGGGTTAGAAATGATCACAGAGAAAAAGAAGAGAACCCACACACTCACATGCTCCAATACAATTTGTTCAATGCTGTTTTGAACCTGGGCTTTTCGTCAGGTCAAACTTTATTAAGAAGATCCCAGCCCCCTCCAATGGTGTCTGCACGGCCCTGGATTTGACCATACAAAATGTACACCTGATAATGAGAAATTAAGTGCTTGACATTTTGCACACAATCTCCTCTAATCAGAACAATGGGATTCAGGTAGAGAATTGGCAAACGTTTACCTTCAATAATGGGTATGTTAGATGTAGGTGTACCAATGAGCAAGCACTGAACATAATATTACATTAATATTACTATTCATAGACAATGGGCATTTGGCATGATCACTTTGGCATACCTAAATCTAATCTCTTACATTATTAATGCAGTTAATTGCAGCCATGTTGCTTACTGTACATCATGTTCAATCCATCCCTGAAGGTGGGATAGCAACAAACCCACAAATATAGCCCAAACGGTTGGTCCCCCTTTAACTATTATTACTCAATAAATGGAAGCCCTGCTCAGTGGGATGACAGCAATCATCCTTCCATAACAAATAGGTACGGTAGGTCTCATAGACAGGTCTCCAAAACTAAATGAGCCATGTCATTTCCATTTGTCTATCGTCACGAGAATCTCTGCAGAGATAGGGTCTCTTCTCGGTGGGAAAGGCGTAACAGCTGTTGCAGTCCAGCTGTGTGATTTTCATATTATGGTCAGTATAACTGTGTAGTTTACGAATCAGTCGAACCAAGATTGTTGCTCTAATACAGGACAGGAATATCTCTGATGTGATCTGACATGAAGCAGTGTCATAGTCCCCCAAAACACTGTTTTTTTACACAACTCACTTCTTAACCAAAATAACGTATAATCAATCGTACAATCACATTGAACTATCCAAAAGCTGAGCCGTAAAGGATCATTTATAGATCAGTACACAACCCTTTTGAGGGTGCAGGAGAAAATAAATTACACATTTTCAACTGGAAAAAGCCTTGACACCTTTTTAGTTTGTTTAATACATTTGAACCCCCAAAAGGATTATTAAAAACACAAAGACAGGGGTGTCCGCTGGTGCAGGGGTAAAGTAAAGTTCCTGCCCACCACGGTCTATCTTCCCCCCCCCCTCTACTCCATGGTGCCACTCAAAACTAACACAATCGGCTGCGTTTGTGGGTGGGAAGCTGGCAGGGGAGGGTGATCTCTGTTGCTGCACTAGCGACACCTAAGTAAGTTGGTTTAGTATGCTTATTAGTATGCTTTTCACCAGTAAAAACATTACAAGCGATCTGGGAATTGAATAGTACACTTTGCAAGTGTACTATGGTGTTTCCATCGAGATTTCCACTCCTCCTTTTTAGGGATTTTACATTTGCTGTTATGAAACAATTACATACATGTTCAACTTGCCTCAACTAGCCACTGACATTTGTATGTGGAAAACAAAAAAGAGCAATGCATTGATTTGTGTTAAATATTAGTTTCTTTCTTTTGTCTGCAAGTTACAGGAAATCCCATAACAGAGTATGTGTACCTCTCATTTTTAAACCTTGGAAACCTGTTATGATTCACTGCTGTTGAAATGCAACATTTCCCCTTGGTGATCTTTCTTTGAAGGTGCATGCTCCAATGCTCCATCTTCAGCAGCTGTGTTAGGGGAAACAGATGAGAGGAGTCAAACTAAGGAAAGTCCCAAGAATATTACAATCTTTATTGCAGGGGTCTTCAACGTTTTAAGGCCAAGGACCACTATAACTGATAGGGAGATAAAGCAGGGGCCCCCAATACATATTCTATAAAATTGTGCAGGAGATTTTCACGGATTTCATAGATGGATTCATAGACTTGTTTGACAGCACTTTCATTGTCTATGTTGGATTTGTGTTAATTAACCACTTAACCTCTACACCAGGGGTTCCCAAACTTTTTTGTCTCAGGGCACCCCATGAATATTTTTTTAATCCGAGGGACCTCTACATTATTATTTTCACTCCCAGCACCTTATATTTATAGCATATCGTCGTTGTCGGGTGGAAACCTTGTATGTCCAAAACCATTCGTTTTGTATTTATCATCTATAAAATGTACTAAACTAGTGAAAACAGCAGATCTACAAGCACACAACGCCTCGTATCGCAAGGCGTTGTGTGCTTGTAGATCGGCTGTTTTCACTAGTTTTGTGCGACAGTCTTGTATGATGAAGCTTTACACATTTGAAACTTGGTGATACAAGGTTTCTGCACGACAGTGACGATATTTTAGTGATTATGTTGCAAGGAAAACATTGAGATAATAGCCATTTTGGTTAGAACTGACTGAAAATAACTTTGTACTTAAAGTTTAAAATGATACTAAATATTGTTTCAAGTGTCCAATATTTAGTTCAGTGACTATAGCTTCTGAACTATTATTTTGCTCTGTGTTCACGTTAGCTCTCCCATTGTAAATGAATAGACTCCAAACATGCTTCCGCCTCCTAAAAAGGTATCTACCTACGTCACACAGAAACGGGAAGTACAGGTCTTTTGCACCCTCTTGCTATCGCCCTCTTGGGTGATACTCACTGGGGGAGAATTCCTTGGCTACAGCGACATCTGTTGATGGGGACCTACTGATTGGTTTTATTTCACCAGCCTCTACCTACCTCCAGTGGGTTGAGGGGGGCAGCGGCCGCTGTGCGGCCGCAGCCTGAGCTCGCTGTCCGGCTTGGTGCCGTCCAAGGCCTCGGTGGTCTGCATGGAGCTCTGAGAGGAAAAAAAAAAAGCCAGCTGCTGAGCTGACCTGGGCGTGCGTGCGTGCGTGCGTGCGTGCGTGCGTTCAGTGCAATGTGAATGCATGTGACGAATTGATAGGAAGATAGATAGATACGTAATAAACATGATTTGGTACAAGCTCAACTAAAAGGAGATCCCAGTAATGTTTTTGGCTTATTTCCACAGGGAAGTCATGGGCGGCGGGTTAATAAGGCCAGGGTAGGCTGTGCCTTCCCAAATGCTATGCTGGGTATTTTGCAAATTATATAATATATGAACCGCGGGGGCCCGGCCGTCAGCCTCCGACTGACAGTCAGTCTCAGTCCAAATGAACGTCAATCTGCCTGACCGTCATCGCGCTGCCTCTGTTACACCTATTTCCTGTTATTTTTCTGAGTAAAATGTCACGCATTGGGAAGAAGTAAAGGGGGACACTTTATTGTGAAGGACAACAGGAAGAGCATTCACAGACAGACAATGTTGTTTTGTTTACGTTTAGTGAGAAGTGTAGTGATGATGGCTGCAGTGGACCGCGCACTTTCAAAACCTTAAATTTGTATCAACTAAAATATACCACAGACACTTTCAAATGAGACAGGCAGCGATGCACAAGCAAACAAAGGCATTAATCATGACGTCGACATTGGACAATTACGCCAGCGAGGAAACTATACAATGACATTATCATCATCACGGATACTTTCTGATTCTGGAAGTGGAACACTTCATCTGTGAGTAGCCTATTATTGCCTGAACAGGTCAACTGTTAGGACTTCTCCTCTCTATCGCGCAGCTGAAAGCCTGTATCAACAGAATAATTGTGTGTGTGTGTGTGTGTGTGTGTGTGTGTGTGTGTGTGTGTGTGTGTGTGTGTGTGTGTGTGTGTGTGTGTGTGTGTGTGTGTGTGTGTGTGTGTGTGTGTGTGTGTTTGTGTGTGTGTGTGTGCGCGCGCGGCTGCGCCGTAACCGTGCGTAATTTGGTTGCATAAGATGTGATGTGTGTGCATACTGTTGTCTATTGTGTACAGATTGTTGTCATTGTGTCAGATAGGTCTGTAACTGTTTGGGTCGCTGTATTCTTGTATATAAACTGTCGAGGCTGACAAATGAATGATTGCGACCGTCAGGTCGCAGTTACTATCAAAACCTCGACCAGCTGTCTGTCTGTCCGTCACACTTTTGCCTGCCGATTTTTTAAAACCCATTTTTGGACACTACTCCTACAGATTTTGCCCTAAAATCACGCAAATCGCTACGCAGTATATATTAGGGAGTCTTACTGGTTTATTTATTTATTTATGTATTTATTTATTTCCCGACTATGTTTCCGAGACTGATTATTTATTTATTTCCCGACTGTTTCCGAGACTGATTATTTATGTAATTATTTATTTATTTCCGCCCCCCCCAGGCGTCTGCCTATCGATCGGCTGGGCTTTAAAGAGCCATAACTCCGCTTTGCAGCGTGCTACCGTCTCCAAACTCGCTGTCTGGCTTCTTGTATTACTGCTATTAAATACCACATGAATACAAGCTCACGGAAGCTCCATCCAACTTCTGCGCAATGCATTATGGGATGTTGGAAAGTTGTGGACACTAGCAACAGAGTATTTAAATAAATAAATAAATATATAATGAATGAACAAATACAATCATGAATAAATAAATAAATAAATAAACAAAGAAAGTTTGCGTGCATGCGTGCGTGCGTGCGTGCGTGCGTGCGTGCGTGCGTGCGTGCATGCTTCCCTCAATTAATTAATTAAATAAAATGGCACGTGCGTGCGTGCGTGCGTGCGTGCGTGCGTGCATGCTCCTTAATTGATTAATTAATTAATTAACTGCCTCCTCGTTAAGAACCCCGTAAATTTAGGCAAATTCTTTCTTTCTTTCTTTCATTCATTCATTCATTCATTCATTCATTCATTCATTCATTCATTCATTCATTCATTCATTCATTCATTCATTCATTATTTCTTTCTTTCTTTCTTTCATTCTTTCATTCTTTTTTTCTTTCTTTCTTTCGAAATAAATAAATAAATAATTAAATAGCGGGGGTCCCCGAGGGTGTAATCGCGTGCGGGGCGGCGAGCCTGATTATTATGTATATGAGGCTGCATTAATTATGCTAATGAGGTTGGGGGCGTGGTCTGCATTAATTAGGGGCGTGGCCTGCTTTAATTATGTTAATGAGCAAAAAAAAGTGGTCTGCGTTAATTATGTTAATGAGCTTGGGGGCTTGGTCTGCATTAAATATGTTAATGAGCTTGGGGGCTTGGTCTGCATTAAATATGTTAATGAGGTTGGGGGCGTGGTCTGCATTAAATATGTTAATGAGGGGCGTGGTCTGCGTTAATTATGTTAAGGAGCAAAAAAAACAAGTGGTCTGCGTTAATTATGTTAATGAGCTTGGGGGCTTGGTCTGCATTAAATATGTTAATGAGGTTGGGGGCGTGGTCTGCATTAATTATGTTAATGAGGGCCGTGGTCTGCGTTAATTATGTTAATGAGCATAAATGCAGACGGCCGTATGTAAATGAAGGGGAGGAGCTTAGTCGACATATGCAAATTGGGGGCGGGCGTTGTTTGGAAATGCGTGTGGGCGTGGTGCGCATACATTATGCTCGCATACATTATGCTAATGAGGGCGTTAAGGTAGGTTTCCCAGCACGTAAAAAAAGCAGACGACCCTATGTAAATGAAGGGGAGGAGCTTAGTCGACTTAAAAAAATTGGGGGCGGTGCATGGTTTGGAAATGCTTGTGGGTGTGGTCCGCATAAATTATGCTAATGAGGCTGTTAAGTGGCGTTTCCCAGCGCGTAAAAAATGCAGGCGGCCGTATGTAAATGAAGGGGAGGAGCTTAGTCGACATATGCAAATTGGGGGCGGGGCGTGGTTTAGAAATGCGTGTGGGCGCGGTGCGCATACATTATGCTCGCTTACATTATGCTAATGAGGGCGTTAAGGTAGGTTTCCCAGCACGTAAAAAAAGCAGACGACCCTATGTAAATGAAGGGGAGGAGCTTAGTCGACTTAAAAAAATTGGGGGCGGTGCATGGTTTGGAAATGCTTGTGGGTGTGGTCCGCATAAATTATGCTAATGAGGCTGTTAAGTGGCGTTTCCCAGCGCGTAAAAAATGCAGGCGGCCGTATGTAAATGAAGGGGAGGAGCTTAGTCGACATATGCAAATTGGGGGCGGGGCGTGGTTTGGAAATGCGTGTGGGCGTGGTGCGCATACATTATGCTCGCATACATTATGCTAATGAGGGCGTTAAGGTAGGTTTCCCAGCACGTAAAAAAAGCAGACGACCCTATGTAAATGAAGGGGAGGAGCTTAGTCGACTTAAAAAAATTGGGGGCGGTGCATGGTTTGGAAATGCTTGTGGGTGTGGTCCGCATAAATTATGCTAATGAGGCTGTTAAGTGGCGTTTCCCAGCGCGTAAAAAATGCAGGCGGCCGTATGTAAATGAAGGGGAGGAGCTTAGTCGACATATGCAAATTGGGGGCGGGGCGTGGTTTGGAAATGCGTGTGGGCGTGGTGCGCATACATTATGCTCGCATACATTATGCTAATGAGGGCGTTAAGGTAGGTTTCCCAGCACGTAAAAAAAGCAGACGACCCTATGTAAATGAAGGGGAGGAGCTTAGTCGACTTAAAAAAATTGGGGGCGGTGCATGGTTTGGAAATGCTTGTGGGTGTGGTCCGCATAAATTATGCTAATGAGGCTGTTAAGTGGCGTTTCCCAGCGCGTAAAAAATGCAGGCGGCCGTATGTAAATGAAGGGGAGGAGCTTAGTCGACATATGCAAATTGGGGGCGGGGCGTGGTTTAGAAATGCGTGTGGGCGTGGTGCGCATACATTATGCTCGCATACATTATGCTAATGAGGGCGTTAAGGTAGGTTTCCCAGCACGTAAAAAAAGCAGACGACCCTATGTAAATGAAGGGGAGGAGCTTAGTCGACTTAAAAAAATTGGGGGCGGTGCATGGTTTGGAAATGCTTGTGGGTGTGGTCCGCATAAATTATGCTAATGAGGCTGTTAAGTGGCGTTTCCTAGCGCGTAAAAAATGCAGGCGGCCGTATGTAAATGAAGGGGAGGAGCTTAGTCGACATATGCAAATTGGGGGCGGGGCGTGGTTTGGAAATGCGTGTGGGCGTGGTGCGCATACATTATGCTCGCATACATTATGCTAATGAGGGCGTTAAGGTAGGTTTCCCAGCGCGTAAAAAAAGCAGACGACCGTATGTAAATGAAGGGGAGGAGCTTAGTCGACTTTAAAAAATTGGGGGCGGTGCATGGTTTGGAAATGCGTGTGGGTGTGGTCTGCACCACTACCAACAGGGGGTGGTGTTGTGCAGTCTGGTTTATTAACCAGGCTAACTCTGACATAGCACTGACATTGACATCACAGACTGGCCTGGACACGGAACACCATGTATGGGCATAAAGATCTGCCTAACGGGCACTCCTACATTCAATCCCTCAGATAATGTGCACACCCAAAGCAAATATTCTACTGTCAGTGAATCTGGATTTGAAATAAAAAAATATTTGTCTAGTCATGTTCTACTCTTGGAACAGCTATGTCACTTTTGTTGAGATGTTTCTCTATCTGGGCGTTGATTAGTCCAGTGGTTCACTCACTCACTCACTCACTCACTCACACACACACACACACACACACACACACACACACACACACACACACACACACACACACACACACACACACACACACACACACACACACACACACACACACTCCTCAAGGAAATTGACTTACGCCTATGAAATTGAAGGTTACCCTCCAATGTTAACAAAACAGCTGAGAAATAGACAAATATAGAAAGTAAGCAAATGACAGCTAGGCTGCAGCAGATGAGGAAGGCTGTTCAGGTGCAATACAGAAGAGTACACAGTCCAGTGTCAAATTCAATTGGACAAAACGCAACATGTGTCTGAAAATTATCCCCATTTTGAGAATGTTTTTAAACATTTAACTTTTTTTAACTAGCAAAAATCTACAAGCCGTAAGACTGTAGCCTGATATTTTTCGCTGTTTGCTATACGACAAAGTATGTAGCGCTTAATCTTCTGTCTTCATGGGAGAACTCGTTCTGTAGCACAATATTGTGTTCCTTCTTGTCCTGGCCATTTCCTCTCCCCAAGAAGGAAATTGCCCAGGGGCGTCAATTGGGTATGGCAGGGGTATGCAGCTGCCATACCCTGGGTCCAGGGGGGAAAGTAAAAGTTACTTTTAAATATAAATCCATGAATGTCTCTTTGTCTATCTGTGCTGGTTATTATGTTGTTAAATTACAGTAAAATAACTACAAATGCAAAATTTAACAAAATGGTCACTTTAACAAGGTATTATAATTATATTCTCCACACTTGTATTCTCCCCATCTTGACAAGATGGTATATTCCCAGGTTCTGCAGGTCAGCTGCACAGGTGCAATGCATTATTGTTAATTGTGGCACGTTTACTAACATGCTAAGTTTAGCTGCACTTGAAAAACCATTCCAGGCTGCCATATCCAGCCCAAGAAACCGTAGAAACCTGTGTAAAAAACTGACAAAAGTCTGTTTTTTTTTAGACATTGTGAAAATAGCAGATCTACATGCTCACAACGCCTCGCGCTGCGAGGCGTTGTGAGCATGTAGATCTGCTATTTTCACAATAGAACCGTGTTACACAAAATGTAATGCCTATTTTCCATGAGGACTCCCATCTTTGCCATACCCTAGCTTTTGCCGAACTGACGCCACTGAAATTGCCTAAGGATAATATCCCACCCTCAGCACTATACACGGCAGGGGGCCATGACACTAAACAATTGTGCCGACGGCAGAAACAATGGTAGCAAATGAGAATCAAAGCAAGGTTTCTCTTTGAGACTTTATTGGTATAGCAGTGCAATATAAACTTGAGGAACCAAGGCTTGCAGCAAGCATTTGAGGAAATACACTGCAATACATTGTTGTCCTCTGGGTTATGATTGAGCATAATACTGTATATATATATATGAACAGTGCTGTCACAACCTGGAAACCAACTGGAAAAACTAATGCTGAGACAATCAATTTCATTTGAGTTTAAATTCCAGTCATGTTTCTTATTTTTTCTCTTCTCAGACATTACACTCATTATTTGAGAGGATATTAAAGGCATACATTTCAAAGTGCTGTAGGGTAAAGGGATTGCAGGTTATTTACTGTACACTGTACTGTGCTAAAATAAGTGCTAAATAGCTCTATATATTATCAACTCACAGGAGAGAACTCATACAAACAATTGAAATTGGAAGTGATGAAACAGAAAAAGAACAGACAAAATTGAAACTGGAACACTATTCATTTGAAGCTGATACATTTTCTTTGGTTCTCTGTTGTGGGTTGGAGAGACGGGGAAACCCATTACTGAACAAACATTCTATAGCAATGATGATTACTATGCGAATATAGAACGTAACTTTTTTTTCTTTTTTTTTTTCTTTTTTTTTTTACAAACGCCTTAAATAATGATAAAATAAAATAAAACAAGTTTCCAGTTACAAGGATGCTTCCCCTTCGCTTGTTTTAAAAGTTCCACTGCCTGATTTACAGTATGTTAATCTTTGCCAGGGATAAATATCGCAATGGGAAATTACAGTACACATGGCAACGGCAGACCTACACAGCCTGGGTTACTAATGTCATTGCAGTAGATACAACCACATCCGTCAGAACAGCAACAATAAACTTTAAACAAAACAAAACACAATCTAGAACAGGGGTCTTCAACGTTTTCAGGCCAAGGACCCCTTAGTTGAGAGAGAGATGAAGCAAGGACCCCCACAACCTTTTCAGAGATTCCATAATTTCATTGTTCACAATCATCAGTGTATTTTGGATTCATGTCAATTTGTGTTTTCAGATATTTAACCACTTGAACCGTCAATACTTAATACA
This sequence comes from Nannobrachium achirus, assembly GCF_963921795.1. NCBI lineage: Eukaryota > Metazoa > Chordata > Actinopteri > Myctophiformes > Myctophidae > Nannobrachium > Nannobrachium achirus. The sequence goes on from NW_027664875.1 coordinate 67,330, forward strand.
CTTGACCTTTCACTCTGTACTCCTTTTCCCCTCTAGTCTACACCACCAAACCTCTTTGCAGAAAATAGCCGATCTACAAGCTCCCAAAGCCTCGCAGCGAGAGGCGTTGTGAGTTTGTAGAAAGGCTATTTTTGGCTAAAGTTCTCAGAATATGGACACTAGGGGTTCAAGTGGTTAATATAAAAAAGAAGTAAACACGTTTCTATCACTCAAAGATTTGGAGGACCCCCAGTTGAAGACCCTTGATCTAGAAAGTTAATATATAAACAACTCAAAGTACAGCTCCCACCCACAGTCCAACAATAGCTACAGTATAACACCAATGGAGGTAGTGTGCCTGCTTCTTGCATGGTCATTGCTTAGATGAATGGATATTAATGCCATCTCTCCACCATCTTACACACAAAAACAAACCCCACAACATCTGAAACAAAAGCTCAGTGAAAAAGTCTGCAACCTCTAGGCAGCTGAGGAGTTAATTAAATAAAAAGAAAACTTATCACAACTAGTAATAAGGACTGGGGGGGAAATTAACGTGCACACAATTACGTAAAGGAAATAAAAGCCATGTCATAATTTAAACATGTCCTGGTCGATGTCCTGGAGGTTTATGAATTAATACCAAAGCTAATGAAATATGCACATCACTTTTTGGGGTGCTGGGTTAGAAATGATCACAGAGAAAAAGAAGAGAACCCACACACTCACATGCTCCAATACAATTTGTTCAATGCTGTTTTGAACCTGGGCTTTTCGTCAGGTCAAACTTTATTAAGAAGATCCCAGCCCCCTCCAATGGTGTCTGCACGGCCCTGGATTTGACCATACAAAATGTACACCTGATAATGAGAAATTAAGTGCTTGACATTTTGCACACAATCTCCTCTAATCAGAACAATGGGATTCAGGTAGAGAATTGGCAAACGTTTACCTTCAATAATGGGTATGTTAGATGTAGGTGTACCAATGAGCAAGCACTGAACATAATATTACATTAATATTACTATTCATAGACAATGGGCATTTGGCATGATCACTTTGGCATACCTAAATCTAATCTCTTCCATTATTAATGCAGTTAATTGCAGCCATGTTGCTTACTGTACATCATGTTCAATCTATCCCTGAAGGTGGGATAGCAACAAACCCACAAATATAGCCCAAACGGTTGGTCCCCCTTTAACTATTATTACTCAATAAATGGAAGCCCTGCTCAGTGGGATGACAGCAATCATCCTTCCATAACAAATAGGTACGGTAGGTCTCATAGACAGGTCTCCAAAACTAAATGAGCCATGTCATTTCCATTTGTCTATCGTCACGAGAATCTCTGCAGAGATAGGGTCTCTTCTCGGTGGGAAAGGCGTAACAGCTGTTGCAGTCCAGCTGTGTGATTTTCATATTATGGTCAGTATAACTGTGTAGTTTACGAATCAGTCGAACCAAGATTGTTGCTCTAATACAGGACAGGAATATCTCTGATGTGATCTGACATGAAGCAGTGTCATAGTCCCCCAAAACACTGTTTTTTTACACAACTCACTTCTTAACCAAAATAACGTATAATCAATCGTACAATCACATTGAACTATCCAAAAGCTGAGCCGTAAAGGATCATTTATAGATCAGTACACAACCCTTTTGAGGGTGCAGGAGAAAATAAATTACACATTTTCAACTGGAAAAAGCCTTGACACCTTTTTAGTTTGTTTAATACATTCGAACCGCCAAAAGGATTATTAAAAACACAAAGACAGGGGTGTCCGCTGGTGCAGGGGTAAAGTAAAGTTCCTGCCCACCACGGTCTATCTTCCCCCCCCCCCTCTACTCCATGGTGCCACTCAAAACTAACACAATCGGCTGCGTTTGAGGGTGGGAAGCTGGCAGGGGAGGGTGATCTCTGTTGCTGCACTAGCGACACCTAAGTAAGTTGGTTAAAGTGCCTGTTCAGCAGGGAACGAAGCTGGGGAGGATAGCATGTTCCTCCACACGTGTTACACCCTTCTGGTAAAAAGAAGCGGCTTGCAACTTCATGTGTATCAGAGGAGATCCACTGTTGCCTACACCCTGCCACAGAACCAGAGGGGTTAGCAGTGACATGGAAAATTGGAAAGTGGCATAATGACACAATTAGGGAAAAAAGGAAGGGGGGAAAAATCATTGCAGACTCTTAACTGTACAACAGAGCCGTAATCATTTGTATGCTTTTAGTGTTGCCCGATCCCGATCACGTGATCGGATCGGCCGCCGATATGGCCGTTTTTATAAGATCGGAGATCGGGGGAAAAAAATCGAAAAAAAAAAAGTTTTTTTTTTTTTTTTTTTTTTTTTCAAAAAAATATTTTCTGGGAGTACTGAAAGTTACAGGTAAGGTGAATGCGATATGAAATGTAAGCTTACCATAATCACAGTAATCCTTAATCATTTTCAATCATATTCAAGGGCTTTTGAAGAAATGAGACAGACAGAGCACTGCAGAGGGAAGGTGATTGTGTCAGACTCTGTGTACAGCTGGCAGCTGATGCCAATAAGTAGTAATTGGCCCCTTGCTAATGGATCAAAGGAAGGCAATTATGTCTCTCTGCACTGTCAACTAGCTCAGTGGTTCTCAACCTGTGGGTCGGGACCCCCAGGGGGGTCCTCAAATTATTTTGGGGGGGTCCCCAGATGATTAACTTAATGTGCAACATTGTTTTCTCTCTCAACAGTAAACAAATCAACATAAAGTTTAAGTGTATAGAGGGTATCTGCACATTTCGAAAGTGAAAAATTAAGGACTTTTTAATACCTCTAAAATGACAAATTAAACATTGGCCAAATTGTCAAATATTAAAGCCAGAAATTGTGAAAATAGCCGATCTACATGCTCACAACTCCTCGCGTTGCGAGGCGTTGTGAGCATGTAGATCTGCTATTTTCACAATAGAACCGTGTTATACAAAATATACTTCCTCAACTCTTCAGGGTCGGGGGTCCCCAGTTAAAATATGATTATTTTGGGGGTCACGGCCTGAAAAGGTTGAGAACCAAGTGATAGAATGAATAGATTTTTTTTTTCTTCTTAATACCTTGCCAAAAGATCGGATCGGGAAAGATCGGGATCGAATCGGAAGCAATAATATTTGATCGGTATCGGATCGGGAGCAAAAAAACCCTGATCGGGGCATCCAGTAAAAACATTACAAGCGATCTGGGAATTGAATAGTACACTTTGCAAATTCATTAGACAAGGGTGTTTCCATCGAGATTTCCACTCCTCCTTTTTAGGGATTTTACATTTGCTGTTATGAAACAATTACATACATGTTCAACTTGCCTCAACTAGCCACTGACATTTGTATGTGGAAAACAAAAAAGAGCAATGCATTGATTTGTGTTAAATATTAGTTTCTTTCTTTTGTCTGCAAGTTACAGGAAATCCCATAACAGAGTATGTGTACCTCTCATTTTTAAACCTTGGAAACCTGTTATGATTCACTGCTGTTGAAATGCAACATTTCCCCTTGGTGATCTTTCTTTGAAGGTGCATGCTCCAATGCTCCATCCTCAGCAGCTGTGTCAGGGGAAACAGATGAGAGGAGTCAAATGGAGTCAAACTAAGGAAAGTCCCAAGAATATTACAATCTTTATTGCAGGGGTCTTCAACGTTTTAAGGCCAAGGACCACTATAGCTGATAGGGAGATAAAGCAGGGGCCCCCAATACATATTCTATAAAATTGTGCAGGAGATTTTCACGGATTTCATAGATGGATTCATAGACTTGTTTGACAGCACTTTCATTGTCTATGTTGGATTTGTGTTAATTAACCACTTAACCTCTACACCAGGGGTTCCCAAACTTTTTTGTCTCAGGGCACCCCATGAATATTTTTTTAATCCGAGGCACCTCTACATTATTATTTTCACTCCCAGCACCTTATATTTATAGCATATCATCGTTGTCGGGTGGAAACCTTGTATGTCCAAAACCATTCGTTTTGTATTTATCATCTATAAAATGTACTAAACTAGTGAAAACAGCAGATCTACAAGCACACAACGCCTCGTATCGCAAGGCGTTGTGTGCTTGTAGATCGGCTGTTTTCCGTAGTTTTGTGCGACAGTCTTGTATGATGAAGCTTTACACATTTGAAACTTGGTGATACAAGGTTTCTGCCTGACAGTGACGATATTTTAGTGATTATGTTGCAAGGAAAACATTGAGATAATAGCCATTTTGGTTAGAACTGACTGAAAATAACTTTGTACTTAAAGTTTAAAATGATACTAAATATTGTTTCAAGTGTCCAAATAAATTCCAAATATTATCAAGTTATCTCGCGGCACCCCTGGACTGCCATCCCGGCACCCCAGGGTGCCCCGTCACCCACTTTGAAAACCACTGCTCTACACCAAACCTATTTGCCAAAAATAGCTATTTTTGGCTAAAGTTCTCCTCAGAATAGGGTTGTGAGGGTTCAAGTTGTTCATTTAAAAGCATTATCCTATCACACAAAGATTAGAGTACAGTAATGTACAGTAGAGTACAGTTCATCGTTTAAATAACCTGTCCCCACACACACACACACACACACACACACACACACACACACACACACACACACACACACACACACACACACACACACACACACAGGTTTTCACACACACACACACACACACACACACACACACACACACACACACACACACACACACACACACACACACACACACACACACACACACACACACACACACACAGGATATAGCTGCTCAGATTCACCGCTCCACGTTGAACCAATGTTTGATATTTGTATTGCATTTGTATAAGCCATTCTGAGCATATCAAACATATTTTTAATACCATTTAACAACATTTTGCTTCCCTGCTAGTATTAATTTTCATGTTTATAACTTCAAACAGCAGTACTTGTGTACCCATTGTTGGATTCTAGGCTTCTGTAAAGCTACTGACTGAATATTATATTTTCTCCGATTTGAGGTATAGTGCAGTATTCTGACTACAGAAACAGTAATTCTCAAGATGAGAAGATCATCTTGGGCTCAAATTGAAGCTTATGAATGTGGGATGTTTTCTATATACAGGAGAGGTCATTATATTCAACATAAACTGCTTGAAAATGATCATATTTGAATATGTCAAGCGGACAGCAATTTTATTGTGTTTCTGGGGATGTTGAGGGTGATATCTTAAAATACATCGGTAGTAAGCACTATAATCCTATTTTGCCACTTACCCCTATGTGTCAGGACACTCCATACCGAATTTCATACGTGTGTGACAATGTATGTAATTTTTGTGAATTATTTTATACATTTACATAATTTCGCCAGAGACAGGTACCAAAAAATGTTTTTTTGGGCCCCTGCGACCAAACGGCCCCGAGTTGGGGGTGTTCAGTATGAACTTGTGATGGCCCAAGGTATATGCTAACAGGAAATAATAGTGAAAAAAAAGTAAGCAGAGGACATTATGAGGGCTGGGTCTGCCTCCCGGCAGGTGCTATTGAGGAGGTTCCAGGGTGTCCCCAGCTAAATGTGTTAATAGAGATGCCTGAGGTAGGTCCACGTGTACCAAAACGTTTTACCATGCAAGTTGGCAGTGTACGTACGGTTAAAGGACAACTTTGTTTTTTTACAACAAGGGTTCATATTTTAGATTGTAATTAGAGAAAAGAAAAAGTGAGTGTTAAAATGTTTTCATTTGCTTCGTTCTATTGTTTTATCGTGTTTACCGTGCTAAAATGTGGGGCATGTGTACGCATGGGGGCATGCATACAAGTGGCTAAATATGTCTTTTTACTTTACTTTTACTTTATTTATTTATTTGGACAGGACAGTACCAGTTAATGGACACATTGACATTGACATGTTGCATAAAAAATACAAACATACAAAAATCACAGTGTAAACCAGCCGGAGTTAGCTTAGAGCTAAATTTCATCCGTTGTCCTCACATAAAACAAGAAACAAAACAAGACTAACAATAACAAGAACAGAACAGTACAGGGCGAACAAAACACAACAAGAATAAGGTGCTTGGCGCAACAGAGTGCCTAGTGCGACAAAGTGCTTAGTGCCAGGAATTAGCTAAAAACCATATAGGAGAAACTAGCCAGGCAGAGTAATTCGTACCGGCGTCAAATAGTTCTTATAGGTGGTTGCATGTTTGTGATCGTTTTAACCATTGCTTCAGCCGCCCTTTAAAAGCACCGAATGTGGGGATCTCTCTAATTGAGGTAGGGATCTGGTTCCAATATTGACATCCATTTATGGAGAGAACGTTTTTACTAAAAGTAGTTTTTATTTGTTTTTATTTTTTAGACACAATAAGCCAGCAGTTTCTTTACGGCTATTTACAGTAACACGTCTAGCCCCCATAAGTCACATCCAACCATAAATGGTTGCGTTGTATCTTGGGAATGGGCTTATTCTGTGTAAAATTACATATTTGGCCACTTGTACGCATGCCCCCAACCACTGAAATAAGAATCTCTAAAACAATAGAAAGAAGTAAATTAAATCATTTTAACACTCATCTTTTATATTCTTTAATTACAATCTAAAATATGAACCCTTGTTGTAAAAAACTAAAGTTGTCCTTTAATCTTTTATTGTTCATGTTAATACGGCACAAACATCATTTGTACACTGTCAGAGTTAGGGGGAGACCTTGAGATTTGAAAGTTTGAGAACCAGTGCATTAGACTATCCACAACTTTCCAACGTCCCATTGTGCATTGCGCAGAAGTTGCACGGAGCTTCCGGCGCCGCAGCCGAGTGTGATCTACAAGCTCACAACGGTTGCATCTGCGACGCGACGTGAGCTTGTATGTCTGCTGTTAACCGGAAGTGTCCTACACATAATGCTCCAGTAAATGTTTGCGGAAACAGGTGGATAGAAAGTGTAACTAGTACCTGGTCTACTCCTCTTTGATGACACCTCCTCCCCTGATGACTGCAGGCTGGCTGTTGACCCGGTTCACGTTGATGCTGGTGGGAGTGGCCACTGGCTGCTGACCCGGCCGGATGGGCTTGGCTGGACACACACACACACACACACACACACACACACACACACACACACACACACACACACACACACACGGACGGACACACGGACAGTCGCACACACACACACACACACACGCACACACACACACGCACACAGACACGCACACACACACACACACACACACACACACACGCACACACACACAGACACGCACACACACACACACACACACACGCACGCACACACACGCACGCACGCACACACGCACACACACATCCAATTTTAATTGTCACATATTCACATGAAAAGTGTATGATTGATGACTATATGACTATGATTTTTCAATAAAAACATTTGCTCAGTGGAATTACTTTGGTTGAAGGATGTGTGTGTCGTGTGTTTGTGAATGGGGCGGCAGCGACAGTGGCTCAGGGGTAGAGTGGCCGTCATGTAATGCACAGTCTCTGTAAAGCTCCTTGGATAAAGGCGCTGTATAAATGCATCATTTACTGTCAGAAAGCTTGAAAACACAGCTTGTCCGTGCCCGGACAGTTAACGCCTGACACTGTGGTTCCCCTGACACATCACTGTCTTGGCCATCTGCCACAGAGTCACAGTGATGTCACACTGATGTGGACATCAGGGATGTCGATATATGGGCATAAAAGGGACAGAGTTACAGTGATGTCACAGTGATGTGGACATCAGGGATCTCCATATATGGGCATAAAAGGGATTTGGGTCCCCTGTCATCCCAGGGATCTCCATTTAGTTTGAGTTATGGAGATCCCTGTGATGCCAGGGGAAACAAATCCCCTTTATGCCCATATATAGAGTTATGGAGATCCCTGTGATGCCAGGGGAACCAAATCCCCTTTATGCCCATATATGGAGATATGGAGATCCCTGTGATGCCAGGGGAACCAAATCCCCTTTATGCCCATATATGGAGATATGGAGATCCCTGTGATGCCATGGGAACCAAATCACTTTTATGCCCATATATGGAGATCCCTGTGATGCCAGGGGAACCAAATCCCTTTGGACAGATGGCCAAGACATGGCGCAACTGTCACCCTGAGGCGTCTTACTGGTGTACTGGTGCGTGCGTGTGTGCGTGCGTGCGTGCGTGCGTGCGTGTGCGTGGGTGCGTGTGCGTGGGTGTGTTTTTTATATTTCTTTCTACTGACCAATCTGAGAGTGTCCTCTGCGGGCCATGTTCTTAGCCCTGACGGCCTCCTTGATCCGGTCCACCTCCGTCTGGTAGCGCTTGCGGTCCCGGGACGCGTTCTCCTTGGCCTCCTTCAGGGCTGACTCCAGAGCTTTCACCCGCTCCGCCGTGGCCCGCAGACGCTTCTCCAGCTTGGGGAGCTCGCAGCGCAGGTCAGCGTTGTCGCGCACAAGCTACAGGTGGACGGATAAGACTGGTTCTCAAACATGCAGGTGGAAAACGTTTTTTTTTACTTTAAAGGCCTAACATTATTGAATGCTTTAACCAGTGAAAAATAGCAGATATACAAGCTCACAGCGCGGCACCGAGTGCCGCGCTGCGAGCTTGCAGATCTGCTATTTTTGAAAAAGTCGTGAAAATGTGTGCAAATCTTTGAATATATGTATTTTCAAAGCGAACGTTTGTAGCTCAAACTTTGCATCTGGGTGGTCCCTGGAACTAAATATTTTGAGATGGGGGTCCGTTGTCAAATACATATAATTTTGGGGGTCCTTCACATGAAAAGTTTTGAGAACCACTGACATAGTCTCTCAAGAACAGACTAACTGAGCTCCAGTTAAGTGAAAATGACCTTTTCTTTGACGATGGCTGACCAGATTGCTGACATAGAAACTAGTTTTTTTTTATTTTTTTTAATCTTAGAAATATTCAAAAGACACTTATAGAATCGGGTCAAAATTCAATAGTTAAAGCATACAATAATAATACACAGTACTGTGTACCCGTTCTGAATGGGTTAAAGTATCAATACTGCAATGTATAGTAAAAGTCTGACATTCAAAGTTTACTTGAGTAAAAGTACAAAAGTATTGGTATCAAAATGTACTTAAAGTACCGAAAGTAAAAGTACTCATTAGGCAGAATGTCCCATTTCAAGTTTTCAAATGTATTACATCTTTTGAAAATAGCACATCTGCAAGCTCACAATGTGTTGCATCGCGACGCATTGATAGCTTGTAGATCGTAGATCGGCTATTTTCAACTGCCCGAAATGTATATAGTGGTAATAATAATCAAAATCTACAAAGTTTTCATATAGTTTTAGTGGAGCAAAGGTACAATATTTTCCTCTGAGATGTAGTAGAGTAGAGGTAAAAAAAAATCACACCTGTGTGAACTGAGCGGTGGTTGTGGAGGCTGCGCAACAGCAAAACAAATATATAAGGGTAATAATAATAATTATAATAAAAAAGATTACAAAAATATTTAAAAAAATTATAATAATAAAAAAAAATATATATATATGGGGGGGGGGGGTGCTTGCTTGCGTGTGAGAGAGAGAGCCATCCATCCATCCATGTCACTCAGGCCACCACTGGTATTGCAGTTGATGCTCAGGGCAGACTAGACTCAACAGCACCTCTCTGGTCACCAGGGGTACTTAGGCTACATACGGACCCACCCACCCACATACATAGACGGATACACACACGGCCACGCTATGGAGACGGTGTGACCACCGCTCAAATATAGAAAATTGGAAATGCTCCAGTAAAGTAAAAGTGCCTCAAAATTGTACTCAAACTCGTTCAGTAACGAGATACGGCCACTGGAGGTCGCTGTGCCAAAACTAAGTTGTCTCGTCTCTCAACGATATAAAGGGTTAACTTGGTTACATGCAGCTGCATCCGTCCTGTGTACCCTGTGAGAGACGCTGGTGCATATGTCATAACATGACGCGCACAGAAGTAAAATGGATCGTCTAGGCTGCATACACTTCCATTCTATGCTGAAACATAAAAAGGGCTTTATCTCTGAAAAAGGTGCAAAGAACGCCAGGGAAGCAGAGATCTGATTGTTTTCACGGCGACACTTTCCCGCGATGGTCGGCCCCGGTTTGGATTTTAGTTTCGCGAGCGTTTGTAAACAAATGGATTATCTTCCTCAATCGTCAGCGGACACTCACGTGCACACGCACGAAGCTTCCGAAGCTCTTCTAAATAAAGCGTAAGTGAACGGCGGCACCAGCAACAGCTAGAAATGTTAGAAACCTTGGCTTCCCATGTGTTATGTAAATGTACTTTGTTACTTACACCACTGGTTCTCAAACCAGTGGCTCAGGGCATCCTTGTAAACAACCTTTTCATCCACAGCACCCCTGAATTACATTACATTACTTTATAGCACCTTACAACGAGGAAAACTTGAGAGAATGTCCGTTTCCATTATAAGACAGACTGAAAATAAACTTCTACTTGATGTTTAACCCCAGCATCCCTATTCTGAGGGGAACATTTGGTTTTGCTGCCTTCAACTTTGCTGATTTTGAACCTAAATCCATCTATACTATAATTTTGCGAATGTCTGTCTGAGTGAGTGAGTGAGTGAGTGAGTGTCTGTCTGTCTGAAACAGCGTTTCTCCTCAGTGGCTGGAGCAATTGATCTGAAATCGCATCACAATTAGCATATGAACACACCTGACATAACTGTGAAGCCCGTTTGTCACTTTCACAAATCGTATGCTGTATATTAGCATTTTTATGGTGTATCTACTATCTATTCTGCATCTAGCTTGAGGCTAATCTATTCTGCATCTAGCATGAGGCAACATGTTTAACCAGCTCTCTCTCTCTCTGTGTGTGTGTGTGTGTGTGTGTGTGTGTGTGTGTGTGTGTGTGTGTGTGTGTGTGTGTGTGTGTGTGTGTGTGTAGGTGTGTGTGTGTGTGTGTGTGTGTGTGTGTGTGTGTGTGTGTGTGTGTGTGTGTGTGTGTGTGTGTGAAACGGGTATTTCTTACATTGATGCTCCTACATATTATCATGCAAGCACCAGTTAAAGTTACTTTCCATCCCTCATATACTGTATGCACAGTGCACCCCATAACCCACACACTGCACATCATTTTGGAGCTCATATCTTTGAACGGGTAAGGGCTAGTTGTAGTAAAATAAAGTAAGCCTTGCCGAGCCATGAGGCTCATATAGGGCAGGAGCTTATCTCCTGATTCTGTAGAGCATACATGGGCAACTTGCGGCCCGGGGGCCACATGTGGCCCACGTTCACTTAATGGCCGAAGGTTAATATCGGAATACTGAATATATTACTGAATATATTATTGATTTCAGTTGTTACAATTCCAAACATGAACTGTTTAATTCTGTCAGTCTATATTAGTAGCATAATGACTATAGTAGTATTAAAATGTATTTTGTTATGTCCAATGTATTTGTAATTAAGTTCATAAAGTTAACATGAGTATATAATTAAATGTGTTTGAAATTAAATCAAAATGTTACATTTCAGGATTCCAATTCAAATTAAGAAGAAAACTATTCAGGATTCCAATTCAAAAGAAGCAAAAAATAGCCGATCTACTGCGATGCGTTTTGAGCTTGTAGATCTGCTATTTTTTGCTTCTTTTGTATGAGATACTAGAATGACAAAGTAGGTGCAGCAATATGCATTGTGGCCCTCTGGAGTTAAGGTGGAAATATAGTGGCCCTCTCCATCATCAAAGTTGCCCACCCCTGCTGTAGAGTGAGGCAGCTTGGTAAATGGTGCATTTATATAGCGCTTTTATCCAAGGCGCTTTACATAGATTGTGCATTACATTCACCCATTCACACACACATTCATACACCGGTGGCGGAGGAAACCATGCAAGGCACCAACCTGCACACCGGGAGCAATTAGGGGTTCAGAGTCTTGCTCAAGGACTCTTCAACCTTAACTCAAGGGGAGCCCGGATTCGAACTGGGAACCCTTCGGGAACCCTTCGTGCTCTAATAACAGTTTCTCTACCCCTGAGCTATGCCCATGATGAGCTATGCTTGATGCACGTGTACACCCCCTGGACATGACGCTAATACGTCACAGGGACTTACCCCCCAATCCAACCCTTGATGCTGAGTGCTAAGCTCATATACTTGCTGTAGCACTCGCCTACCCTCAATAACCATACATGAAAGGTAGATAGCATTTTTAGGTGTATATAATAATCTTTTTTACTGATTAGGTGCGTGGTCTACCAACGTAATGTTTTTTTTCTACATTGATATTTCTATGCAATTGTTTTTTCTTTTTTTTTTACGTTGATATATTGTTGTATTACCTTGCTTATTGTATTGATGTATTACCTGCTTATTAGCCGGGGGTCCAGTCCCTCAAAATGGGAGAGGACCTGTGATGTTCTGCCGCACTTTTGAGCGGTGGTAAACCGCTCCATAGAGTGGCTGTGCGTGTGTCTGTAGCCACTTTTCCTCAGCGTTTTGCCATAACAATGTGTTTTCCTCAGCGTTTTGCCATAGCAATATGTGTGTGTGTGTGTGTGTGTGTGTGTGTGTGTGTGTGTGTGTGTGTGTGTGTGTGTGTGTGTAAGTGTGTGTGTGTGTGTGTGTGTAAGTGTGTGTGTGTGTGTGTGTGTGTAGCCATATTACATCACCAATTACATCCTAGACCTATCCTAGTCTTTTTCCTCAGCGTTTTGCCATAGCAATGTGTGTGTGTAGCCTGTATTACATCACCAATTACCAATTGAAGACGTTATGCAAGCACGATTTTTCTTTTGAGCGGTGGTAAACCGCTCCATAGAGTGGCTGTGCGTGTGTCTGTAGCCTTTTTCCTCAGCGTTTTGCCATAGCAAAACGTGTACATCCTAGACTCAAATCCTAGTCTGAAGACGGTATGCAAGCACGACCACCGCTCACTTCACATTGGGTGTGATTTTTTTATTTCTGTATTATCTATTAGTTTGGTCATTAAGGTCCACAGAATGAGAGGCCTGCTCTGCCGGAAACATTGCGAAAAAGAAGTTATGGCCATTTGTATATTCACTGTCCCATTGACTCCACTAGAAATATTAAAAAAAAGAAAATAAATCTGCTTTAAGTAGCATGTGAGGGGTCAAACTAGGGGTTCTTCCATCATTCTGAATCCATTGTAAGCATTTGATTTGCATGAAAAACATTCCTTGGGCAAAGCTTTGACAACCCAAAACTGTGAAAAGTGGAAAAAAAGTGATGACTCATCACTTTTCACAGTTTTTGGGGGCCAATATTTTGCCCAAGGAATGTTTTTCATGCAAAACAAATGCTTGCAATGGATTCAGAATGATGAAGAACCCCTAGTTTGACCCCTCACATGCTACTTTTTTAATATTTCTAGTGGAGTCAATGGGACAGGGAATGTACAAATGGCCACAACTTTTTTTCGCGACGTTTCCGGCAGAGCAGGCCTCTCATTCTGTGGATCTTAATGACCAAACTAATAGATAAAACAGAAATAAAAAGTGCGGCAGAACATCACAGGTTCAACCCTATTCCTTGAGCTTTGGGCATGTGGATCCCGACTATATTGTAAGTCGCTCTGGATTAAGAGCGTCTGCTAAATGCCTAAATTGTAAATTGTATGACCCGGCCAGGGTTGGAAACGCGACCTCCCAGTCTCAGGGCAGACACTTTAACCACGAGGCCTGAACACATTAAGACGCAATATCTTATGCTTTAACTATTGAAAAATAGCAGATATACAAGCTCACAGCGCGGCACCGAGTGCCACGCTGCGAGCTTGCAGATCTGCTATTTTTGAAAAATCGTGAAAATTAGAATTTTGACCCGATTCTATAAGTGTCTTTTGAATCCTTCTAAGATTTTTGGAAAAACTATGTCAGCAATCTGGCCAGCCATCGTCAAAGAAAAGGTCCTTTTCACTTAACTGGAGCTCAGTTAGTCTGTTCTTGAGAGACTACTATGTCAGTGGTTCTCAAACCTTTTCATGTGAAGGACCCCCAAACTGATATTTATTTGGCCACGGACCCCCATTTCAAAATATCTAGTTCCAGGGACCCCCCCCCAGAAGCAAAATTTGAGTTACAAACGTTCGCTTTGAAAATACATAATATTCAAAGATTTGCACACATTTTCACGACTCTTTCAAAAATAGCAGATCTACAAGCTCGCAGCGCGGCACTCGGTGCCGCGCTGTGAGCTTGTATATCTGCTGTTTTTCACTGGTTAAAGCATTCAATAATTCTAGGCCCTAAATGGGTTTTAACCACGAGGCCACTGAGCTGACGGAACAACACATTGGTGACTTGGTGAATCGTGTACCTGTTTGTGGACCTTGGTGAGCTGCTCCAGGTTGTTCTCCAGGAAGGAGATCTTCTGCTTCTGGGCAGCGCTGCCTCCCGTGTTCTCCGAGTCCAGCTCCGCACTCTGTACCGGCAGGGACGTGCAGAGAATGTTAGAGAGGCAGGGCAAGCTGACATTTCTAAATAGTCCAGTCGTTATATGAAAAAACCTAAAACAAATTGCAATAGTAGCAAACTCAACTGATTCTGTACCCTCATTATGTCCTTAGTGAGGGAAAAAAAAGTCTCAAGGAATCCCATCAGGACATTCCTTGGGCTAAAAACGGACCCCAAAAGACTGTGAAAATCACTAAACCATCGTTTTGAGGGGCCATTTCTTGCCCAAGGAATGTTTTTCGTGCAAAACAAATGCTTGCAATGGATTCAGAATAATTAAAAGCCCCTAGTTTGACCCCTCACATCCCACTTAAAGCAGATTTTTTGGGAGTCATTTTTTCCTTTATAGTGTAGTGTATAGTAAGTGAAGGTAGGTAGGTCGTTTTCAAAACTTTCCCCTGATGGGATTCCTTGGGACTTTTTTTCCCTCACTAAGGACATATTGAGGATACAAAATCAGTTGGGTTTGCTACTATTGCAATTTGTTTTAGGTTTAGCCTAATTTTGGCCTAAAATTACTCGACTAAAAAGGGCCTTTGTTGGAAATACCAAAAATAGCAGATCTGCAAGCTCACAGCCGCACTCTGTGAGCTTGTATATCTGCCATTTTTCAATAGTTAAAGCATAAAATAATCCTAGGCCTAAATGTCTTTTAACTCTTTTACCGCCTTCGGACGTTCCCGTTCGCCAGCTTGTTGCCAATACGAACGCTCGTTCTTTTACCTTGTCTGATGACTGTAAAGGGGAACACACACCGGACGCGGAGGCAGCGCGGAAGCGCCGCGTCAAAACATACGGCCCCGTTATTTTCAATGAACTAACCCACACCGGCGCCGTCAGACGCGGCTCTGCCGCCTCGCCTGCAGCGCCGATACGCCGCTGTTCTATTTTTCCAGCGTTGCCGCGCGTTGAACATGTTCTCCCATGGTTCTCCCCAACCGGGGAAATGGATGTGCTGTGTGGCAGTGCGCCGCATCCAGTCGGGGTTATCGCGCGGCACTTCGCACGCGTCGATACCGCGACGCGGCGCTGCGCAGCCGTCCGCGTTATGCTGCTTTCAAATCTCCACCACACGTAAACATCAATGACGTCCAATTCACTTCCTGGCTGTTCTCTGTGGACCTGATCTAGATTATGTATTTCTATGCTCTGAGCGACGGCAAGCGGAGCGGCCCAATTCACATCTATCCTTTGCGTACGGCTGCCCTCTGCCGCCAGCTTGGCTAAAGTACACATATAATAAATACAAATAAAAATAAATCGTTGGAAAATAACGAATAGATCTTTTTTCTATAACATCGCAAAGGTACAGTAAGCTGCTTTTTGCTGGCACCAGCCCCAATAAATAAATAATAAATCTGGCAGTAGAACTGTTTTAATGAGCCTCAGCCTGGAGGCTTGAGGCCAGTCCGTCAGTGATCCGTAGAGAAACCCAATCCTTTATTTACACATGTTACCTTTGAAGAAACCCGTGACCTACTTATCACAGACACCCTTTTTTGTCTTCCCCGGGCTCATTAAAATGTAAACACAGGGAAACTTTAATTGGGGTGCGGCCACAGGATTAAAGATGCATGGCTGGGGCGCGCGTGTGTGTGTGTGTGTGTGTGTGTGTGTGTGTGTGTGTGTGTGTGTGTGTGCGTGCGTGCGTGCGTGCGTGCGTGCGTGCGTGCGTGCGTGTGTGCGTGTGCGCGAGCTTTAAGCATCACCAATAGTTCCATATGGCACAATATGAATTAATAGAGAACCATATAAAATGGTACAATATACACTTCTAGCGGTCATCAATGAAGCAAACTATGTACTATTTTCCAATGAATTTAACATGTCATTGGAATTTGACAATAATGTGTTCTAGCAAACAAGAAAAAGAAAGTAATTGCTGTAATTGAAACTAAGGCAGCTTCCAGACCTTAGAGTCTTGATTTACAGTTGACTGATTGATTGATTGAATACTTTATTAGCAGTTTGCATAGGAAAAGCACAAGACAGTACAGTTCAGATACAAGGTCTACTAATAGGATTT
>NW_027664874.1:0-75000 GCF_963921795.1 Nannobrachium achirus
TAATATACTCCAGGAAAGGGTCCCAAGTGTCGTGGAATGTTCTGACAGAGCCTCTAATTGTGTAACGGATTTTTTCTAGCTGTAAGTTATTGATTATGTCTCTTATCCACTGTGTGTGGGAGGGCGGAGTTGATGATTTCCATCTCATAAGTATTAGACGTCTTGCCAGTAATGTTACAAAGGCTATGAGATCCGCATGAATTCTAGATAGGGGGAGTTTGGAAATTCCGAACAAAGCGGTAATTGCGTTTGGCTCAATAAGTATCCCGGTTAATTCTGAGAGAGTGACAAAGATCTCGGTCCAAAATGTGCGCAGAGATGTGCATGACCAGAACATGTGTGCATGTGTAACAGGCGTTTGATGGCATTTTTCACAGTTTGGATCAACATCACCATATATTCTAGAGAGTCTGGCTTTAGTCCAGTGGGTTCGATGGACAACTTTACACTGGAGTAGGCCATGTCTGGCACATACTGATGAGGTATGGACACGCCCGAGGATGCTTTGCCAAAGGTCATCAGGTATCTCTATCTCCAAATCTTCCTCCCAGTGTCCCTTGACGCTATTCACCGATGTAGAGGATAGAGATTGAATCGAGTTGTAAAAATAAGAGATTATACCTTTTCTCACGGGTGCCTGGGCTAGGAATCTATCTAAGGGGTTATTTTCAGGAATATTGGGGAAATTAGCGTACTTGTCATGCGCAAAGCTCCGGATTTGAAGATATCGGAAAAAGTGGTGTCTCGGGAGGTCAAACAAGTTTGAGAGATCTTGAAATGAGCCGAAAACGTTATCAATATATAAGTCTTTAAATTGTTTGATTCCATGATTGGCCCATACAGCGAATGTGGTATCTGATATTGAAGGGGGAAAGGCATGATTTTTAATTAGTGGAGCTAAGGTTGAGAGAGTCTGTAGGCCAAAATACTGTTTAAACTGCTTCCAGATTTGTAGAGAAGTCTTAACTATTATGTTTTTTGTGTACAGGGAGAAGGAACAGTTGAGAGGGGAATGGACCAGAGCCGCCAAGGACACCGGTCTTGAGGAAAAGGCCTCCATCTCCAGCCACATTGGGGACGAACATAGTGCTCCTGAATTTAGCCAGAATTGTAGCATGCTAAGATTAGCAGCCCAGTAATAAAATCTAAAATTTGGCAAGGCCATTCCTCCGAGAGGTTTTGATTGTTGTAGAAATTGCTTGCCTAATCTGGGTTTTTCTTTATTCCAAATAAAATCTAATATCAGACTATCAATCTTCTTGAAAAACGCTTGAGGGAGAAAAATAGGAATACACTGAAATAGGTAGGAAAACTTAGGGAGAGAGTTCATTTTAACAGAGTTAATCCTTGCGGCCAAGTTTAGTGGGAGTAATGACCAGCGCTCAAAGTCCTGTCGCATACGTGACAGGCAGGGTTCAAAATTGGCCTTAAACAGGTTATTAAAGTCATTAGTAACTTGGATTCCTAAGTATTTAAAACTGTAAAGAGATATTTTAAATGGGAAGTTATGTAGAGGGTACATTTGAGCCGTTGTACCCAAGGGGAATAGTTCGCTTTTGCCTAGATTAAGTTTGTATCCTGATATAAAGCTAAAGGAGTCCAAAGTTTCAAGTGCAGCTGGGACAGATGTGGGCAAATTAGATAAGTATAAGAGGAGGTCATCTGCATAGAGTGAGACCCTTTGCTCTGTGCCATACCTGATTATACCTGTAATACGAGGGTTTGAGCGAAGTGCAATGGCAAGTGGTTCAATACCAATAGCAAACAGCAGGGGGCTCAAAGGGCAGCCTTGTCTAGTGGACCTATGAATAGGGAAATATTCTGACTGAGTGTTGTTTGTCCTGACTGAGGCTTGGGGAGAGGAGTAAAGTAGTTTCACCCAATTAATAAAGTTATTTCCAAACCCAAATTTGCCTAAAGTGTGGAATAGGTATCCCCACTCCACGCGATCAAACGCTTTTTCGGCATCCAGTGACACCACTGCTTCTGGGGCCGTGGATGTAGGAGAGTTATAAATAATATTGAATAACCGTCTTAAATGGGAAAAAGAATGTCTATTTTTTATAAATCCAGTTTGGTCGGGAGAGATGATGGAAGGAAGCACTCGTTCAAGACGTAAAGCTAGAAGTTTGGATAGCAGCTTGAAGTCCATGTTCAACAAGCTAATCGGGCGATATGAAGCGCAGAGCAAGGGGTCCTTATCTTTTTTAAGAATAAGAGATATTGAGGCTTGGGTAAGGGTCTGAGGCAGTCTATGCGAGTTAAATGAGTCATTATACATGTCCACTAAAAGGGGGGTTAGTTTACGTGTAAATATTTTAAAAAACTCAGCCGGATATCCGTCCGGTCCTGGACACTTACCAGATTGCATTGATTTAATTGCTGTACTGAGTTCTTCAATGGTAATGTCTTTTTCCAATTCTGTGACAAGGTCAGAGTGAACCGTAGGAATATTGAGAGGGTTGAAAAAATTATCCAGGTGTGAGGAGTCAGCCGTGTTTTCAGAAGTATAAAGTAATTTATAAAATGCTTTGAACTCGTCGTTAATCTCACTGTGGTCAATCTTTGGGCCAGAGGCGGATTGGATTTGTGAGATTTGATGCGATGCTGATTTCTGTCGCAGTTGGTTCGCTAATAATCTGCCGGCCTTATCTCCGTGCTCGTAATAAGAGCTTTTAGACTTTAGAAGCATCTCTGTTGCGTTGTCCGTGACCAGAACATCGAATTGAGCCTGTGCCGTAAGTCGCTCTTTGTATAGACCCGGGGAGGGAGAAGTGGCGTAAAGTGTATCCAGCTGAGCGATACATTTTGTTAGTTCAGAGATTTTTCCCCTCTTAACTTTATTCTCATGACCACTATATGATATTATTTGACCTCTGATGTAAACCTTCAGTGTCTCCCATAACAATGATGGGGACACATCAGGCGTCTTATTTACAGAGAGAAAGAAATCTATTTGTTTTTCAATGAATTGAACAAACCCGTCATTTGAGAGTAGACGACTATTAAAGCGCCACGGGGCGCGGCTACCCTCAGAGCCCTTAAACTGCATGTTCATTGTGACTGGAGCATGATCAGAGATAACAATTGCATTGTGAGTAATTGATTTTACAGAGGGAAGAATTCTGTTATCTACTAAAAAGTAGTCAATACGACTGAAAGTGTGATGTACATTTGAAAAAAAGGTGTATTCTTTTTTTAAGGGGTTAGAGAAACGCCATGGGTCAGAAATAGAGAATTGTTCCATAAAGGATTGAATCACCTTAGCAGATTTCAGGGGTGTTCGAGTTTGGTTTGAAGAACGGTCCAACTTGGGGGAGATCCAACAATTTAGGTCTCCACCCAATATAAGGAACCTCGAAGCCATATCTGGAAAGCTAGCGAACAAGGATCTAAAAAAGCTATCGTCATCCCAGTTTGGGCCGTATACGTTAACCAGTAATACAGGGGTATTATACATTTCACCACTAACAATTAGATATCGACCATTTGAATCTGCTACAACCTTGGAGCAGACAAAAGGGACAGATGTGTGTAATATAATAGCCACTCCTATAGCCTTACTCTGAAATGAAGAGTGGTAGACATGACCCATCCAAGCTCCCTTTAGCTTCGGCTGATCCAATACTCTAAGATGGGTTTCTTGTAGAAAAATCACCTGGGCACCTAAATGTTGGAGATGGTGGAGTACCTTACTTCGTTTAACAGGGTTATTGATACCTCTACAGTTCCAAGTACAAAATGTGACCCCGCCCCTGTGTTGCTGCGTTACTGAAGCTGCCATAAAAGCGGCCTGAAAAACAAGTGGAGTTGGCTAAGATAAACAGCTACCCTATGACATGGTGAATATTGGTGGACCAAAATGACACAGCATACATTCATCCATACATACAAAAAACAAAACATAACAAACATTGCGGCCAAACAAGGTAAAACAGAAAACAAAACAAGAAAGAAAAACAAATGCCCAGTGGTTAGGCCACTATACCTCCCCCCCAATGGCAGAAGTGTCTTCCCAAACCAGACACGCCAATTAACCCTTACTAGTCCCCCCTATAGCTCCCGATGTTTATAAATTCCATAGTAACATATACAACTTATTTCAAAATGCCAAAGAAAGCAAAAAGCCACAGTCCTGACTGTTGTCTACCAGGATTCATAGTAAATGAAAAATAATAATTATAATAATAATGTTAATCATAATAATAAATGAACCAATCAAACATAAAGAACAGAAAGAAAAAGAAGAAGAGGAGGGGAGAAAAAGATACATACACTCATACTTGAATGCATGCTTGCATGCACACCTGCATATGCGCACACATACATTATTGTGAAAGGAGAAAGTATTGGCAATAAGTCCATTGTCCACATTACAGTGTTCCTCTATTGTACAGAGGGTTTACAATGCAATGGTCACAATGGACTTTTTTTTTTTTTAATTGATTTCCAATATTCATATATATTTAACATGTGTTGTTTGTGTGGTAGTAGTAGTGTTAATTAGTAATAGTAATAGAATAGTAATTTAGCCTTGTTCAGTGAACACGGACTGCAATTTATTCTCCCCTCCTAAGAACAGTGATTAGTACTGATTACTGCCTAGTCGCTGTCCGCGGTGCTGAAACCACCCCAGACGTGAGGCAATTGCTTCAGCACCACGGACAGCGGCCGTGGCTCGTTTGAAATCGGCCGGTGATGCGACCTGTCCAAGTTAATAAATAGCCTGGGATTTCGTCCCCAGTATAATGTTATTATTTAGCGAAAAATATGGGGTAAGCCTAGCAGCAATTATTAAACAAAAGCTAGAGAGCAGTAGATGTGAATTGGTCACAATGGATCTGTTTTTTTTGTTTGTTTGTTTTTGTTCCTTCCTCCCCCTTCCCTATTGACTTTTAGAGAGTTATAATGGATCCTTAAACACCAAGACTCGCAGCGCATACACGCCTACTGGGTAGCGCATCACCGGTCTCTCTCACTGCATTAGTTTCATAATAGATATCAATTAATTAACAGTGCAGCAATAATTACAGTAAGAGATTAAAATAAATGATTGAGCGCCAATAGGGGCAGCGCCGCCGTGAGTTTGGATGTTGGCCCACTAATTAGTAGGAAGATAAAAGAAAACTAACTAACTAACTAACTAACTGACTAACTAATGCATGCATACAGCTGTCAAGACTACAATCAAGTTATAGATCGGCTGATGGTGTGTGCGTCCTGCTCTGTAGTGGTCGTGACTTTTTTTCTTTCGTTTTAGGACTTTCATTGTTTATAAAGTTAAAATAAATAATTACACAAACACCAGATATACAGGTATACAGGTATACCGCTAAGGTCGACATTTGTAGCATTAGTTTCGTACATTAATTCATTCAGCTAGATAATATAGATAACAGTAATATAGTAACAGAAGAAAGAAAGTTAAAAAAAAGAAAAAAATCAATGATTGAAAATAAATGGGGCAGGGCGCTACCAAAAGCCTTAATTAATTGAAATAGGCAACGTAAATCGTAATAATAATAATAATAATAATAATAATAATCGTAGGCCTAATAAATACATAAAAAAAGAATAAGGATAAACACTTATATGAACGAGCAGCGCGTCCCGCAAGAGCTGGCTTTTGCTGCATTAATTAGGATGTTAATTTCGTTCAATAACGTGACGTGAGCAACAAGCCACAGAGAAATTGACAAAACAAACAGATACATGTATAAGCCTGGCAGGGCGTAAGTCAGGATGTACTAATTAATAAAAAATAAAGAATAGAAAAACAAAAGAATCAACTGAGACAAGAAAAAAAAAAAACGAAGCAAAGAACCACTCTACATGGGGGTAAGTTGCGCTGCGACTTCTTTTGTGTGACGATAATGACTGTACATACTAGGCCACATGCATGCATATGTAGACCTCCCACATAAGTCACATATAAGCTACACATAGATCCGCATACATGCTACATGCATACATAGACTGCACATACATACATTAGACTACATACATACGCAGGCCACACATACATCCGCATACATACAGGCTACATACAGGCTGCATACATTCATACCAGCACACACACCCATCCACACATTGTGTGTGTATGTATGTGTGCATACCCGCGTGCATGCACGCACGATGCACACACACATACACACACACATGCACACGCAGTGAATAGTCTTTTTTTTTTTTTTTTTGTAGAGGGAGAGTTCGTTACATAGTCAATTCAAGTGTCCCGCACGACCCAACGGAGCATATAAGGGCCATTCATTACATAATCAATTCTAAGTCTAATTAATGACCCATATGACCCAAGAGAACCGTTGTTTGTATAACATCAGCTCCCAATTTGAAATGATTAGTTCATTAGTCAGTTAGTGAAACATTCGACTTAGCTTATCATAGGCAGATCCTCATTGTCGTGAAGTAAGCAGAGTGTCCTTATCGCCGTCTTGTAACTGCTCGCTGCAGTTCGTTGTCTCTGAGAAAGGCATCGATCTCCTCCTTGGAGCGGAATGATTTCTTCTGCCCTTCATGATCAAGAACCAAAGTGGAAGGGTGGACCACTCCATAGCCGATGTTGTTGTCCTTCAAGACGAGTTTGGCTGCGGAGAACATCTCATTTCTTTTCTTCTGGAGCACTGGTGGAATGTCGGGGAAGATCATTATTGTTGAATTCTCAAAAATGAGTGTGCCCTTTTCTCTGGAGAGCTGTAGGACTTTCTGCTTTTCTGGGAGCCGGAGGAATCGGACCCAGACGGCTCGTGGTGGCTGGCCTTTAGGAGGGGGCTTGGCTGGAGAGCGGTGCGCCGCCTGAAGTTCAATGCGTTTTGGGAGAGTAGACTCAGCTCCGAGCAGGTTCGAGAAGAATGTCTCAAAGAAGGCCAGCGAGTCAGGGCCCTCTCGGCCCTCAACTAGCCCCCGTACCTTGAGGTTGAACCTTCTGCTTCTGCTCTCCATTTCTAGGTTCTTCTCTTGTAGTAAAGTGACTTCTTTTTCCAGTTTTTGTAGGCGACATTCATGTAGTGCGACGCGGTCCTCCCCGTCGCTGATCCTCTGCTCCGCGGCCTCCACTCTCGTTGTTAAACCTTCCAGTTTTTTGTCCATGGTTGTCACGGTCGCCTGGATTTCATCCACCTTTTTAGCAATGCCAGTTGAGACCTCAGTCCCGTTCTGTATGGCTTTCATTAAGTCATTTAGGCTTAGTTCTCCTTCTCCAACTTCTCCGGTGCCTGGCATAATGTTTGGGGTGCGGCGTTTCCTTTGTCTCAGTTGTGTCTCGGCTGGAGTATCTGCGGGTCCTTTACTTCTCAGCCCTCTACTCATTTATCTTTAGTCTTAATTTCAGGTAGTTTTAGTTCAATTTAAATGTCATCAGTCGTTTTTGAAACAATTTTAAAGCATTGAATAAGTTGATATATTGAGCTTATTGTCGGGAGCTCGGGTTGCGTGCTGCCACTCTCTAGCACTGCATGCTGGGAAAAAAAAAAAAGGTTCAAGTTTTTCTTCAGGAAGTTGATAAGCCCGTTGGAGGAGGAATCATGGGACGTGACCTCAGTCATCTTTGAGCTCAGGTTTGATCTGCTTGGTCAGCTGCTTGCCTAGCTCGACCCTATGGGAAGGGAAGACAACAACTTAGTCAACCAACCCAAAAAACACATTTCAAATGTTGAACAAAAATATTTTTTTAATATAATGCATCAGAGTAGAAGACAGTGTGTGTTAATATCACAGTACCTTGATGAATGAGCTGATAGAAGGCATGCTGTCCATTGGTCCCTGGCTCTCCCCAGACGATCGGTCCAGTGTGGTATGGGACATGGGTTCCACTTTTGCTGATATACTTCCTGTTAGATTCCATGTCACCCTGTGGACCACAAGCAACGATCACAATCAGACGCAATGCAGCTTCTCCATCTCTGCCATCCTGATAGCAACCAGGCTTTCCTGATTTCAACCAGGTCAATGCTGCAGGGGGCCTAACACTTACAGTAAAACTTTGTGTCTTGACTCTGAACTTTAGATACAGATGCTACTTGTGCACTCACACAAAACACACTGTGTACAGTATATTGCATGTATAAAGTATGTACACACACACACACACACACACACACACACACACACACACACACACACACACACACACACACACACACACACACACACACACACACACACAAATTAATAATTGGTTAGATTAACTGAGATGTCAACTATAAGCCATACTGCCTGTCTGAAAGACTCTGAAGAAGTCTGTTTAGTGGAGTTACCTTAATAAACAAACACAATGTTTTTTTTTCCACAAAGAATATCTAAAAAAAATACTTTTTATAAAAAAGTTGAATTGTTGATCAAAATGGTAAAATGGTAAATGGTGCATTTATATAGCGCTTTTAATCCAAAGCGCTTTACATAGATTGTGCATTACATTCACCCATTCACACACACATTCATACACCGGTGGCAGAGGAAGCCATGCAAGGCACCAACCTACTCACCGGAGGCAATTAGGGGTTCAGAGTCTTGCCCAAGGACCCTTCGACATTGACTCAGGGGGAGCCCGGATTCGAACTGGGAACCCTACGGGATTTATACCCTTCGTGCTCTAATACCAGTTTCTCTACCCCTGAGCTATGCCGCCCCTCAGGCAGTTGAAAATGAGTTGACCTATATGGAACCCTATATGGAAACTATCCTGGTGAGCGGAGTGATGCACCAAGAAGGTCAGTCGGATCAGCAGACAAAAAGAAAGCCTCAAATCCCTATATATGGAATAACATGATCATCAATATGATGTCATAGTACTGTTGTCATAGACTGGCCTGTACTTACCACTCAGTACATATAACCTGTTGTACCAACAGATGTTAGACCCCAGCTCCTGTCTTCCATCTTTCAGTCCCTCTCAATCCTTTTGTTCAGCGTTTCAGTCTCTGTGTGACTGACCTGCTGGAAGTCAGCAGCAAAGCGATGCATATACTGGTCATAGGGCAGCATGGTGTGGGTCTCGGCCTGGAAGAAGTTGATGTACCAGACTCCCAGCACAGCCAGAAGCACTGGAAGATTCTTTTCCAGAGGCGTGTTACGGAAATGATCCTGAGGTGGAATTAGGGAAAGAAAAAACATACAACTTATTTTTACAGTGGTGACACAATGGGCAGAAGGTACAGAGTGAGGAGATGACACAGAGCATATCCATGTTCCCAAGGCCCACCCTAACCCTACACTAACCCGAATAGGACCTGTTAGGAATGACTTCCCAACAGCAGAAACACTAACCTCCAGCTCTTTGAGGGCCTTGTCTAAGGTCATCAGCGCTTCTGTCTGGGCCAGAAAGTTGGCCACCAGGATCTGAACAATCAAAGAAAGAGTCAGGACAGACTATTAATTTGAACCATTTAGAAAGAGATGCTTACAGTTTGTTCAGTTGCCCACGGGCACTGGATTATAATAGATGAATATAGCAGACAGAGGTACAGTACGTATGTTCTCGCATTCAAAATGGTCAGATATCTTCTGCAAATAATGATTAAAAACTATGAGAATCGTTATTGGGTCACTGGGGGGGTACCTTAATTGTGCAGGTCAGCTGATCTCCCTTTCGCTTCCAGAAGGGAAGTATAATGCCCTGCCTCCAGTCATCAGGCAGCGACTCTGTGCCTGCTCCACCAGTAACAAATACATTAAACAGTTCTGGATTCTCTACACGGATTTCTGTAAGTACCAGTTGCGATTTTGTAAAATATATTCTAGTTTTTCAAAAAGGTCAGACTAAGTATTGTGTAATAAGAAGTTAAAATATAACATTTAAAAGTATATACATTCAATTTTATTTTTGTAAATACATTACAGTTTCAGTTGTTTTTTGTATTAAATAAGTCATTTAGTTTAGTTAACCACAATATTTTGAGACAAGAGTATGCTGCATTCGTAATGTATAGCTTTGAGCAAATGTGTCTTACCTGTGCCTGCTCCACTAGTAACAAATACATTAAACGGTTCTGGATTCTCTCCACGGATTTTCTGTAAGCACCAGTTGCGTATTTTGTAAAAGATATTCTAGTTTTTCAAAAAGGTCAGACTAAGTATTGTGTAATAAGAAGTTAAAATATAACATTTAAAAGTATATACATTCAGTTTTATTTTTGTAAATACATTACAGTTTCAGTTGTTTTTTGTATTAAATAAGTCATTTAGTTTAGTTAACCACAATATTTTGAGACAAGAGTCTGCTGCATTCGTAATGTATAGCTTTGAGCAAATGTGTCTTCCCTGTGCCTGCTCCACCAGTAACAAATACATTAAACGGTTCTGGATTCTCTCCACGGATTTTCTGTAAGCACCAGTTGCGTATTTTGTAAAAGATATTCTAGTTTTTCAAAAAGGTCAGACTAAGTATTGTGTAATAAGAAGTTAAAATATAACATTTAAAAGTATATACATTCAGTTTTATTTTTGTAAATACATTACAGTTTCAGTTGTTTTTTGTATTAAATAAGTCATTTAGTTTAGTTAACCACAATATTTTGAGACAAGATTCTGCTGCATTCGTAATGTATAGCTTTGAGGAAATGTGTCTTCCTTGTGCCTGCTCCACCAGTAACAAATACATTAAACGGTTCTGGATTCTCTCCACAGATTTTCTGTAAGCACCAGTTGCGTATTTTGTAAAAGATATTCTAGTTTTTCAAAAAGGTCAGACTAAGTATTGTGTAATAAGAAGTTAAAATATAACATTTAAAAGTATATACATTCAGTTTTATTTTTGTAAATACATTACAGTTTCAGTTGTTTTTTGTATTAAATAAGTCATTTAGTTTAGTTAACCACAATATTTTGAGTCAAGAGTCTGCTGCATTCGTAATGTATAGCTTTGAGCAAATGTGTCTTCCCTGTGCCTGCTCCACCAGTAACAAATACATTAAACGGTTCTGGATTCTCTCCACGGATTTTCTGTAAGCACCAGTTGCGTATTTTGTAAAAGATATTCTAGTTTTTCAAAAAGGTATAACATTTCAATTCCAATGTTATTGTGTTAGTTTTAGTGAACTATAAAAACATATTACAGTAGTCAAACTATGGAAATACGAATGGCTTCGTGAACACTGTAGTAGGCTGGTATTACTTGGACAGATTCGTTTTCAATATCTTTAATGTATACATGGTCAATCAAGGTACCACTCTCTGTTGTTGCACTTTTTACACATTGTCTGTATTCTTGTTGTTCCATTAAATCTACAAGGGTAGATGTTTTAAACAGATCTTCATTGAAATCTCCCATTATTACTTTTCCTCCAGGGTATGAATCCAATTCTTCAACAAGTTTAAGCAAATTTTGGCGAAAGGACTCCATTTTGTATGAATTTGGTCTATACAAAACAGCTACTGCCACATCAACTCGTGGAACATAAAAGATCAAACATTCCAAGTTAGAACTTTGTGGTATGATTGTATGAATTGTCTCATCAAAGCGATGATATATTCCAACTCCACCTCTTGCCTGTTGTTTTAATTGGTCAAACATCGGTTGACTGTTATCATAGCAATTTGATCTTGGATTGTGTTGAAATGTAAAACCTGGTAAATCTAGCATCTGTACTGGGTCATCTGACCTTAACCACGTTTCTGTCAAACAAATGCAATTGGCTTTCATTAGCATATGATGTGCTTGAACATCCAGAAAATGTGCTTTTAAACCCTGGACATTATGCAAAACTATTGTAAACGCACAACTGCTTGTTGGGGTTTGTTGAGGAATAATGAACTCTGGCATGCTTTTAATTGCTTTGTCAACTTTGTCGTTGCAAAATATGGCTGAATCCTTAAAATCTTCAATAATGAGGCCACTAAGAGTTCTTACGCGACTTAATGCAACGTATGCTTGTCCTGCATGATTTACATGTTTCAAAGACACCACAGCATTATCAACTGTTAAACCTTGTACTTTGTGTATTGTGCATCCCCATGCCAATCTCAGAGGAAATTGCCGTCTTACTCCACCACTATTTGACACATGGTCTGCTTGTGGTTCAATTATCGTAGCATTTTGCCGAGTCTTTGATCTCTGAATTTGTCCAACTTTTGGATTATCAAATGCAACATGAATATTAGAGGGAAATGAACTTTCAGGTGAGAGCGTTATGTGGACAACAGTTCCAAAAGCACCATTTACAAGACCATCTGGAACATCAATATTCTTCTTGAGAATAACTCTGGCACCTATGCCAAGATGTATAACTTGTGACAAACAAGAGTTATATACTTTTTTATGATGACCAATTTTCATTGCCATCCTTCCAGTTTTTGGATTCCTTTCAAAATCTTCAGCCACTATGCTTATCGCATCTGGACACATTCTTGCTAATGTTATAAGGTTGTATGTGTCAACTTGGTCATTGGTAGCAAATATGTGGATGGCATCGGATTGTTCACCAGTTTCACATTGTTTTATCAAATGTAGATCTTTGTCATTTAATGGTTCTTTCCTTTTATGTATTCTGAAGCGATTCAGTGTTTGAGCAAAGATTGGATCTTTCTGTCTAACAATCTTAGTCAGCTTTGCAATCGTGAAATTATTCCACAAGTTAATTCCTGTTCCTTCTGCATATAAAGGTGTACCTTTGACAGGAGGCAACTGATAAAAATCACCTACTGCAATTATACTCACTTTTCCAAAGAGAGAATAGTCACCAACCTGTTTTATTTGTCTTAATCTTCCATGTATGTAGGCTAGAAGACGATGGTCAACCATAGATATTTCGTCAATTATTAATATTTGTAAATTAACCAGTTTGGCACGTAGGGAATTTATTTTGTCATCACCAAGTGGTACGTATGGCAATGTGTTATTAATGCCAATGGAAAAGGTGTTGTGTATGGTTGAACTACCAATGTTGTATGCAGCAACACCAGTTGGAGCACATAAAAGAACTGTGATGTCATCAGGATTTACAGAAGTTTGAGACAAGAGTCTGCTGCATTCGTAATGTATAGCTTTGAGCAAATGTGTCTTCCCTGTGCCTGCTCCACCAGTAACAAATACATTAAACGGTTCTGGATTCTCTCCACGGATTTTCTGTAAGCACCAGTTGCGTATTTTGTAAAAGATATTTGACTGTTCCTCATTTAAAGATCTCATTAGATTTAGTGCTTCTTCTCTACACAGTTGAGCATTATGAGTTTCAATGGTGCAAACTTTTTGTGCATTTGTAATCAAATCAGGTATATTTTCATCATTGTTATCATCATCATCATCAACTTCATCTTTCCTTGAACTGAGACATTCTAGCCTTTCCTTTTCAGATTCAGGACATATTTGAGCCCAAGCATCTTCCAAATCACCAACTTGGTTCAAAAGTTCTGCTGCTTCATCAAGTTTGTCTGTTTCTTTCTCAAAAAAGGACCTGTTTGTCTCAACAATGGATTTCACAGTCTGTACAGCATTGCCAGCATTTCTCACTGAACCAAGATTGTAAAAGTCTTCAAATGACTCAAAAGATGGAGGTTTTAACTGAGAATCTTGACGATATGGCAAGAAAAGCTGCAAAATAGATTTATAGTATTTTTCTGGATCTTTTGTTGGTGTGAATCTCGGATACCTCACCACTGCGACATCTGTTCGTGTGCGTCTTTTCACATATCCCAAATTGTTGTCTAGTTGAATTGTTTCACCTTTAGATGTGGAAGCCTCTGATTTGGACAGCACTCTGTATTCTGAAACAAATGTAGCAAGGCATAAATATTCCAAGTCTTGAGTTTGTGGTCGGCTTTTATATCGGTCTGTCTGACTAATCATCCATATGCTTGAGTCATCATTTGTCTCCTGAGATACTTTGTTCTGCAATTCCTTCAAAGGTTTTGTCATTCTAACCGTATCTCCAACAGGAATAAATTGAACTTTGCGAGAACATTCCTTCAAATGCATATTTGTTACTCTGTAAACAGCTTCTTGGGCACTAACTTCTCTATTGTGAAGATAAACAGCTCCTAGTTTTTGAAGCGCTTCTTTAGCATCAAGATTTCCATCTAGACTTTCTTTCTGTGCTCGATCAAGCAACATTCCCATGTTACGTTCAGCTTTTGATATGTAGGTGATTATGTACACAACAACAGAGTATGCATCTGTAATAAATTGAATATCCATATTAGCATTCCAACTTGCTAACAAATCCCCGTTGTATTGATTTATCCAGATATCGTTTGGTGAACGTTTCAAAACCACACTCGTTTTGTTAGCAACTCTGTTGTATGCCAATTCAAATATTTCCTGATCAATACCCATGTCATCAAATAAGTCTTTTGTTGAATCATAACTCATGTCAGGATTTGATAATGCCGTTTTCACTTTTTCAAGAATTTCTATGGCCTGATCTCTTTTTAAGCAAAACTTATCATCTTCATGATTGGCTGAATTATGCGACTCATCGGCACCGTCAACATCCATGTTTTCTTCTTGTGATGCACCTTTTGTATCATCTGTCTTTTCAGTCTCCTTTTTCTTTGGTCGGCTAATGAATGTTTGACAAGAAATAGGTCTAGGAAAATTAAATCGACATGTGGTTTTGTTTTTTCTGCACGTCTTTGAATGTCTAGTGCTATGCTTTTGAACACTATTCACAATCTCATACAGTTTTACATCATCTTTGTCTGGCATCTGACAAGTTACATATGTGTCCACAAATTCAATAACGTCTTCATCTGAATCTTTATCTATTTGCGGAGCATCTTTAATCCAGAGCAATCCATGGACATGTGGGCTCCCTCTTTGCTGAAATTCGACACGGTAAAAATAGTCATTTACAAGTCCAACAGGTGCTGCTTTAGATATTAGAAGATCTCTTTTATACTCATGCCATCGATGGTCAAACATCCTTGCCGCCGTAACTGGGTTCTGTTTTAGTATGCGACATTTCTCAAACCAATCAAGTCTTTCCACATCAACCTTTTTTCTTTCTTGAAGTACAAGTGTTGCCAGCATTTCTGGCCATCTCATATCTGCAGAACTAAATGAGAAAAACCAGGTAGGAAGACCAAGCTGTCTTAACATTGCAAAAAGATCTTTTTGTACAGACTGCCAAAATGCCGGACTTCCACGAATATTCCGGAGATATTTGTACCCTTCATCGTAATGTAAGATTTTCCTCAATGATTCAGCATCTGTTAACATATCAGCTGTTATACGCTTGGGAACCTTTTTGTCAACTCCCTTTCTCATAGCAATAGATACACTATTCACAACTTGTTGAAGTTCAGATATATATTGAGCATAAAATATATAATCTATACTGTTTGAAAACCTTCCATCAGCGTTTAAAAGTCTGCTATTTAGGTACTTTGCAAGTGTTATTTTTGTCGGTCTGTCATCATGAAAAGTAGGACCACCTTTTGGAAACAAAACTGGAAAACATTTAGCTTCATTTGTTTTATCCTTCAGTAGACCAATAGGATTGTTTCCTTCTGCAGGAGCCACTGATATTATACTGTCAAAATGCTGATCTAAAACATCTTGTGCCAAGTCAACAGGCTGAAGACAAGTATCAAAACATGCTACATTCTGTTGTTCTGTATAGGTTAATTCTTCATCGTTTTCAGTTTCATCTCCATTTCCTGCGTCATCTGCATTCTCATTTCCTGCATCATCTGCATTTTCAATTGTGTGTTCTCCTTCCTCAACAACTTCATCAATATCATTAGTTTGACTTAAAGGATTTATCCAATCTCGATTCATGTCTGTGTCAGCATAGAAGCGATTACGTTTATTCAGGTAATGCAAGGCATTTTCTACATGATCTGTATGGACATATGCATAATCATAGTGCCCTTTATATGTAATTTTACGTTTCAATTTCATTCTTATCATCATGTCATCACTAGCATTTCTCGGTAGAACATTTGTCACATGGCTTAAGTTGGAAGGCACGCAAACTACTGGTCCATGGCATCCATTTTGACCTCCTTTGGGCAATGCAACAACTTTCATAAACGGAATGTGTTTAGCTATCAAATGTTCTTCCAGAGCATTGAGACATTTTAGTTCTGATGGTATTGGTTCGAGATGTAGATTGTTTAACACACTTTGTTCAGGCATTTTGCCAGATAATAGTTTTCGATCGCATGTCTTACAAATCCATAGTTTAGCAGCTATTCCTTGTGACATTGCGCAATTAAGTGAACAGTTACTGTCACATTTATGCAAATATGTCTCTGTAATGCATTTGTCTGCTAATAATCCAATATTTTTGTTTTTCTTTACATAGGAAGATTTCTTACACTGACTGACCTGCTTTCTGAAAAGTTTTCGATGGCAGACACAGCAAACAAATTCAGGGCCTGTACGGACATTTTTTTGGAAAGTTTCAATGGCAACATTAATGTCAACCTGCTTTGTCTTATTTTCTTTATATTTCTTGCACAACTTCTTATTTTTATCTGCTTGGAACTCTGCGTCAGTAGCATATTTTAGCTTGTTGTATTCGTAAACTTTGGCTCGGTACTCTGCGTCAGTAGCAAATTTGACCTTGCTGTATTCACAAACATCTGCTTGGAACTCTGCGTCAGTAGCATATTTGACCTTGCTGTATTCACAAACATCTGCTCGGAACTCTGCGTCAGTAGCATATTTGAACTTGCTGTATTCACAAACATCTGCTTGGAACTCTGCGTCAGTAGCATATTTGAACTTGCTGTATTCACAAACATCTGCTCGGAACTCTGCGTCAGTAGCATATTTGAACTTGCTGTATTCACAAACATTGGCTTGGAACTCTGCGTCAGTAGCAAATTTGACCTTGCTGTATTCACAAACATCTGCTCGGAACGCTGCGTCAGTAGCATATTTGAACTTGCTGTATTCACAAACATCTGCTTTGAATTCTGCATCAGTAGCGTATTTGAACTTACTGCATTCAATTTTGTTTTGTTTAAACACTTGATCTGTTATATATCTGTCTCTTTCTTTCTCAGTTTTTGACTTCTTGACTATATCCATCTTGAAACTTGTATCATGTGACCTTTTTCTTAGTTCCATAGTGTTTTTTTCTCCTGCTCCATTGTTACACATCCCTGCACAACAAAATGGATCATCCTTTCTCTTAACACATGTTACAACGTCATAATGATTTCCATTAGTGTTGTTTAAATATACTGCTTGACATCTCTGTACATCTGTAGATGCACGACAACTGGAGAAAATATTCCATATGCCATTATTAAGTGTCATAATAGTTGTTTGCAACAAGTCAGCAGCTGCAAAGATTTCAAGCTCAGTAGCCCATGTTCCTGAATAATAAATTCTGGATTTAGTCAAGTATTGCTGCATAGATTCATAATCTGCTCTCAAATACTGTTGAAATGCTGATGTGTTCTGATTAAGGTGTTTAAATATAGCACGACGGATTTTTAAATGGTTATTTTCATTACCACAGATTGCAAAAGCCAATGCTCTGAAGAAGCAGTTGCCATCACCTTTGATTTGTTTATTCTCGCAAGGATCACCCATTGGTGTGAAGTCTTTGTTTTGTTCAACAGTTTTGACACTTTCATTACGGACATTTAATTGAGAACACAATATGTCTTGATCCACAGATCTAAGCGGCTTGAAAGACAATTTAGGTGTTACGACATCGGTAATGATGACATCTTGTATTTCACAAGTATCAGAGGTTTTGCCAGAGGTTTTGTCAATGTTTTTGTCAAAGTTTTCAGTTGCATTTGTGGTTTTGTCAGAGTTTTCAGTGGTATTTGCCAGGAATTCCCTCTCTCCAAAGGAGAATCCAAGAGGGAATTCCCACTCCTCTCCACGAGGAAATTCCAGCTCCTCTCCACGAGGAAAGTTTTCAGTTGTATTTGTGGTTTTGTCAGAGTTTTCAGTGGTATTTGCCAGGAATTCCCTCTCTCCAAAGGAGAATCCAAGAGGGAATTCCCACTCCTTTCCACAAGGAAATTCCAGCTCCTCTCCATGAGGAAATTCCAGCTCCTCTGCAGAAGCATTGATTCCAGTCACATCAAATTGCTCATCAAAAGCATTCAAAGATTGTGCAAGATTACAGAGGTATCTGTACAATTCTTCAATTCCAGCATGAAATACCAAAACACTTTTTCCTTTTCCATCAACAAGCCCTTTACAATTACGAGCATGGGAATCAATTACAGCATACCAGCCATTCTGTCTGACAACTGCACAGGTACTTTCGTTCAAAGTGAACAAACATGCATCAAAGTCTACAAAAACTCTTTGTATTGCTTCATCCAATGGTAACACAATGTCCTGCAATCCTTCGTCATATTTTGAAATGCAAACTTTACCACAAAAGGTCTTACCATACGTTATCGATATGGACTTATCACATAGTACATGTCTGCTGGGCAATTCATTAACTTCAACTAATCCACTTGTATGTGCAATTTTACATGTTCGATTCAAAGAAGCATATAATGCATTACCATGGTGTAGGATCTCATCAAGGTCCTTTGGTCCCCAGGTAAAGACATTTCTAATTCCACTCATGATTATTGCAGTCAGACTTATTGGGACACATTGCTTTCCAGCATATGGGTGAAATTGTACATGACCTTGATGGAATGAACCACAAACGAAGGATACTTGGGGGCAATCCGTAGTAGTGTTTTTTAACAAGGTGGAATCATAAGACTTATGGTTAGTGATACAGCCAGAGAGTTTGTCAGAGTTAATGAGTGTGTCAACATCATGTACTCTGCTAGATGGGTCAATTATCAAAGAAGGGTTTGGGACATGAACTGTCATACGTGTACTTTTCAACACATCACTGTAGAGTGATCGACTTCGACTAGTATATGCACTTGTACTCGTAGATGGCTTATGTTCACAGTATCTTTGCTCCGTTTCATTTATTACAGTTACTTTGACTCCAGTCACATCAAATTGCTCACCAAATGCATGCACAGACTGTGCAAGATTACAGATGTTTCTGTACAATTCTGCAATGCCAGCATGATATACCAAAACACTGTTTCCATTTCCATCAACAAGCCCTTCAGAATTACGTGCATGGGAATCAATTACAGCAAACCAGCCATTCTTTCTGACAACTGCAAAGGTATTTCCTTTCAAGGTGAACAAACATGCATCAAAGTCCACAAAAACTCTTTGTATTGCTTCATCTAGTGGCAAAACCATGTCCTGCAATCCTTCATCATATTCGGAAACACCAACTTCACCACAAAAGGTTTTACCATATGTTATTGATACGGACACATTATGCAGTAGATGTCTCTTTGGCAATTCATTAACTTCAACAAATCCACTTCTATGTGCAATTTTACCTGCTCGACTCAAAGAAGCATACAAATCATTTCCATGCTGTAAGATCTCATCAAGATCCTTTGGTCCCCAGGTAAATATATTTCTGACTTCACTCGTGATTATTGCAGTCAGACTGTTTGTGACACATTGCTTTCCAGCATATATATGAAATTGTTCATGACCTTGATGGAATGAACCATGAACAAAGGATACTTGGGGGTGATCAATGATACTGCTTTCTATCAAAGTTGAATCCAAAGACTCATGTTCAGGAGTATAGCCAGAGTTTTTGCTCTTGTCAGAGGTTATGCCAGAGTTTTCTGTAGTATTTGTAGTTTTGTCAGAGTTTTCAGTAGTTTTTGGGAATTCCCTCTCTCCAAAGGAGAATCCAAGAGGGAATTCCTGCTCCTCTCCGGGAGGGAATTCTAGCTTCTCAGCAGAAGCTCTACTTACCTTATTTCTCTTCATGGATTCCTGCTGTTGTCTGCCCTTCTTGCGAGGCATCTGAAAAACATGCATTGACAGTTCAATGAAAGTTTGTACATTTGTATTATACAAGTATACTAAAAGAACAGTTTGAATAGGCAAGTTAGTGATACTGAATACATGAGTTTGTAACAATATTATAAACAACTTTAATAGACCTCATTGTTTTTATTAATGTTCTTAAAAAGGACGAAAAAATTACATTTCAAGTTAATTGATTCTATATATAGATATTGTATACAAATTAGGGGTGTGAAAGAATATTCTTTATTCGAATATTCGTTCGAATGTTAACAATAAAATAAATTCGAAAGTAAAAAAATTGAGCTTCGAATTAATTTATATTTAATTAAAACAAATCTACCGCACTTCTCGCGAGGTGGAATGTTCAACCTTTTTAATTGCAATGACCTCCAGTTTGACTCTGAAGATTCTGGTTGTACTGCTCAACCCTCAATGAGTAACAGTACAAGATTGTGGTTTAACTTAACTACAGTAGTAGACTTTACTTGTATTATGCATTGCACTGCAATTTAGAGACGACACGTTGTGAGCTTGTAGATCTGATCATTTTAGGGCTTGTCTGCATGCGGATACTGGTTCCTATCACTGTGCTGTGGACCCATAAGACATCTACATACATCATAACTTGACACCGTGGCACAAAGGACATCACATCTCACAGGCACAGGTCTGTGCAGATTCTTCCGAGGTGATTTTGGAGGACTTGCCTGCATATGGAAACAAAATAACTTTTTCAGGCATGACAATGGAAACCCTGTGTGTTGCTTCGCGCATAATTGTGACATTTTGTATGTGTCTAAATTAAATAACACTTGAAAAACAGAGACACTTTGCTTTGAATTTACCTTGCTGCCCTTTGGACGAGCTGGGCACTCCACAGGGCTGTTCAGGTTGGATGGCTGGAATGCTTCCATAGCATCCAAGACTTTAGGGCTAAACCACACAGGATTTCGAGGGATTGAACTCTCTGGTGAGCCGTCCTTTTGTAGAAACAAAGAACAAAAAAGAAAGAAAGAAAAAAGAAAGAAAGGGATTATGATTATTAAATGAGCGATAAGTATAAATCCACATGATCCGTTTCTCATTTCTCATGCCGTCTGTCTTTTACTCAAACTCTAGACTGGTTATTATCTCATAGACTATTGTATGTAGTTATATCATCAGTCTGCCACTGCCATGCTATAAAAAACCCACAGACACACAGACTTCATGTGTGTCTCTGTTCACTTCATGTCAGCCTGTAAAGTAGCTATGTATTTGTTACTGTCATTAAAAGTGTCATTACCCGCTTCCAGTTTTTTTCGATTGCTAAAACAAATTTTTCAAAACTGTATGTTTTTTTTCTTCAAAACTGCACAAACAAAACTCCAAACATTACAAACAAATTGCTAAACCCTGGCATCCCTTTGCAAAACAACTCTTTGCCATCAAATCTGTTAACATGTTCACAAAATGGAACTTGTGTTTTCATTTGGTAAACACAGCCATATTTTCACATGACACACACATACCATTCATTGAATAAACACAACTAAGCTTTTGGCTGAACACTACCAAGCATGTACAGAACACTGAAGAGCAAAACTGAAAACACAATTGTCGAAATGGAACACCATAAGAATGACCATGGCTCTGGAGAATATAATAAGATATTTCTCCTTTTGTAAAATGACTCAGTGTAGGCCTACCTTTTTCATAGTCAAACATAAAACAGCACACAAATATGCAGCCAAAACAAGTTTTGATTTACAGTAAATTAGGCACCATGCCTCTGGTCAGAGATGCATGGGCACAAAAAACAAAAAAAATATATATATATTTTGAAAGAAATTGGTCAGTACTTGGTCTAATACTGACCAGGATACTGTCACCAAGATACTATCCATATATTTTGAAAGAAATTGGTCAGTACTTGGTCTAATACTGACCAGGATACTGTCACCAAGATACTATCCTGGTGGTGGGGGGGGGGGGGGGTATTTTGTGCCCATCTCTGCCTCCGGTTCCTGTCTCAATGTTCAGTTCTCAACAACTGAACATTGTGTGTGTGGTTTTCAGACAACAGGGTGATGTGCAATTGACATCTGACCCGAAAGTTTAGAGATTTGAATATGTGTGTGTTGTGGATTGATGCTTTGAGATTTTATGTAAGAAGTGTGTGCAAACCTGAAAATTGTGTGTTGTGTTTTGACAACAAGGTGATGTGAAATTGACATCAGAGTGTAAAGAAGGAAAGTCAGAGTTTAATATGCTAAGGAAATCTAAAGTAGTAACAAATTGAGTCAAGCGATTGGGGACAAAAGTAAAGGTTGTGAAAATTGAGCCTAATTTTAGCTTTTTGTGTTTTAGCAATCGAAAAAAACTGTAACTGCACACTGATTTGGTTACATCACGGAGAGGAGACACCAGGATGTTGGCTACAACTGTACATGTGACACAGCATGCTGTCTATTAACGATACTTTCCTACACCAAGACTTCTCCCCCACTCATTTACACAAAATTGTCAGAAAATAGCAGATCTACAAGCTAAATGGACTGTATCTTTGTGGAATAGAGCACCTGTTTGATTTACTAGTCAAAGCTATCTGGGCAGTTGATTGAGAACAATGTTAGCTACTCCTAAATAACACCAAATCAGTAGAGCACAAACTGGCCCTAACAGTAAGTATGAAGACGGTTTTAACCTTTTGCTGTTGCTGCTGCTGCTGCTGCTGTAAGACCCAAGCAGACTGCGCAGGACGTACAGGATGTTGCCTCGTCTGAAATGAGAAATGCAGATTGATGAGTGAAATGTGAATACTAAGGATATGTGATATCAACCTTTGACCATTAACCCATAGATCCATCTGTTACTGTCCAATACAAATATTAACCAATACTGATATATCGTTGTTGTGGGGTGGAATTCTTGTATGTCCACAACTGTTTGTTTTGTATTTATCATTTTTTAAATGATTTGTAAAAATGCAATTTGATTTTTCCAGAAAGCCCAACTGCCATGCAGACATTTGTTTTTATACTAATATCAGCCAATAATATCAGACATCCCTACTTAATAACATAACAGAGTATCCCTTTTTACAAAGCAGTGACAGCATTCAACACTTACCTTCACAGCAGGTGAGCGTGGTACGCGCACTTCCCGACTGACAATCACTCTTGGAGACACTGTACGTATAGGTGTTGGTGGGATGAGTGCTGGCTTGGAATGCAACTTCTTCGGAGACCCCTACACATACAAAGACAAAAAAATTTACAGACTAGAAAATAGGAACCATGTCATTTTACCTTGTATTTATGTAGTTGTAAGATGTGTGGACAAACCTGTGGTGTCTGCACTGTACGCTGCAATGCGTTTTCAACTGCCATGACAATTGCAAGTGCAAAAACAGCCTGGCCAACAGAATCACTAAGATGAATCTAAGAGAGACAAAACAAATATTTACAATCCAATATACATTGTAAGATGTCATTACTCCATATGTTATGTTGTGTTCATATCATCTAAAATAATGCATAATCTTCATGTGGCTTTTTAAAACACCGATTACACTTACGTTGTCACGACACCAGAGTTCAGACTGTGTCAGTGGGAACAGAGCTGTGATACCAGTGTAGGTCACACCTTAAATATAAATAGATCGTAGGTGAGATAAGCAATCATCACATCACATTCACAAACAATATTATTCAAAAAATACCCCACAACAACAAATATGGTGGTATCTACTGTACATGTAGTGTAATACACTGAAAGATGAATCTGCCCTCAAATGGTTCAAAATGCCCGCGACAACTACAACCCTTGCATCCCTATTTTTAGGGACTATTTGTCACAACTATGCGGTGTACAAGCGGACAATGACTCACATTGTTACATCAACCTAACCACACATTATCTGTTATGTATGCATTTCCATTACTCACCACAGAAATTTGCTGCACTTTTAAACGCATCGCGAAGAGCGTTCTGGTGTCCAATGGCCACATTCAAGCGCGGCGGAAAGTCAAGCACGAAAACCTATAAAAAACACAAGTGTTGAATGTCAAAAACAACTCCTTCTCAAACTTTGACAAGCATTAAAATTAGCACAATAGAAAAAAGTATTGTAACAAACCACTTACATGGTTCCAGCGCAACTTGGCTGTTTCCAGCAGCTGGCGGAAGTCATGTCCTGCCTGACTCGGACTGTGACCACTAATGTTGTTACTAGTAGCCATAATGCAGACCATGTCCGGCACATGTGGCACGTCAGCCTGGTTCACTTCAAGGTTCAACTCTGCTGCTTTTGCTCCGGGGTAGGACATGAAACCAAAGCTGACATCAGACTTTGGCATGTTGACATATCCATCAACAATCGAGCGTAGATGAGAATCCCCAATGACGAGTGCAAACTATTTCAAGGGAAGACAAGAAACAGAACCAAATCAATGCTTTTTGCTTCACAATCACATTGACTCCCCAACAATTAATACACAAATAAATGAAAGTACCTTTTTCTTTGACAAGTCTACTGGGAAGACAGACTTCCACTGCTTTCCTGTCACCTGTGAATTTTTCCACTTCCTGACGGAGTGACGTGTGCCTGTGCCACCCGGTGGTAGCTAAAAACACACAAACAGATGGAAGATGTGTTGACAGTACATTTTTGCCATTTTCACAGACATATTAATCCAAAGTGATTTACAATAAGCACCTAATACATCAATAAAAGAACCAAGATAATCTCACTAAATGAACAATCAATATAGATGACGAAAGGGGAATGAGATGTCATTGAAATGATTTTAGCAGAAGTCTGAAGGGTGAAAGTTCAGGACACAGCAAAAGCTAGGAGATGAGTCTGTTACTTGAAATGCCACTTAACCCAACAAGCAAGCAGCAGGGAGAAAAGTCTAGCCATGATTGAATTTCTGTACTGGGTGTTTAAACTAAAGTTCTGTCACCATCCCTGTGTTGTCGGAATGCACGGAACATGTGACATTGTAAGGCTGGATCACGTTTTGCTGAATACAAGTTTGACACAGGTGTAGTGCCTTCATATTGCTCAAGCAGTCAAGTGCTCTATTAACAGAACCATCTCGCTCAAAACACAACATCAGATATCTGTGAAAAGACATGAACACAGCCAGAGTGCTTTGTCCTCTTTTCAGTGTAATGAAAAAAAGATGCACTGTGTAACATACAGTATGAAGTGGTGTTTTGACTGCCACAATAATGAAGATTCTGAAATAGCATACCTGTTCCACCATTGCAGTCTGGCTGCTCTCTCCAGGAGACTTACAAAGGCGAGCCACCTGTTTGATGGAAGCATTTATTATAAGTTCGCATAACTAACTTTTCCACTGCAAAAGTTATCCTGTAAGTTAATCCATTTCACAACAGAATATTTGCATGACATTATTATGTGATCCCCACAAATAAGTCACTGCAGTATACCTTGCGCGCTGGTGAGGAGGAAGGTGTAGATGTTCTTTGTTTCACATCAACCTGGACCAATGGTTGCACAAGGTTTTCCATCTAAAAGACAAAACACACAAAAAAAGAAAAACATGACGAAATTAACTGTGATACAAAATGACAATATAGAGAACTGACATA
Source organism: Nannobrachium achirus (assembly GCF_963921795.1). Lineage (NCBI taxonomy): Eukaryota > Metazoa > Chordata > Actinopteri > Myctophiformes > Myctophidae > Nannobrachium > Nannobrachium achirus. Next base: position 25,400 of record NW_027664874.1, read on the forward strand.
AGATGAACACTTTATTAATACAAACACTTCAACATTCAGCTGCATACATTTATTTTACCTCGCCAGGCAGTGCTACTGAGCCGTTTCCTGCAGCTACATCTGCAACCCCTGTTGCATGGCGCTGCACAGCTGCTCTGGACAGCTTATTTCGTTTGGGCATCCTTCTGGTAGTACCCGTTTACTTACAAAGACAGAACTCTTTCTTTGTCTCTACAATGTCAAAGGTGTCATAACACTTTTATTACCTCATTGCATGAAATCTTCGTCAACAAAACATCAACATGGTAATGTGTAAAATCACTCCAAGCCAAAGTTTGCACAGCTGCCTTTTGTTTTGCAAATTAGGCTATTTGCTGACAAAACGCAGTAAAACAATGCTCAATAACTATGAATTATGAAAAAACCCTAGTTTGACCGCTCACATGCAACTTAAAGCATATGTATTTTTTTGTATTATTTTCCTGTAAAGTAAAGTCAATGAGACCCCAACTTTGATTGGGAGTTAGGTTTGAAAAAGTTCAGATGTGATAGTAGACACCTTTATGAATACATTTTGTGAAGAAAGCTATTGGTAAGCATTTAGTTCCGTGAATGGTCAAAGACTCTGCTAACCTTCCTAACTCATTCCTGTCTCTCGCGTTACTTTTGTTCTCCAATGCAAATGGGACGCAGAAGTAACAGCAAAAGACAGGATTTCAACGGGAGTTCAAAGTTCACTTTTTTCACAACAATAATGGCTGCCTCCTGATCACATTAATGCTCAGTTGTGTTATGAAGAGTTTTCGGGGTCATTCCTGACCCCTAGAATGGCTCAGACAAAAATGGAATAGGCCTATAGGACATACTTTCAACACTGGACAACTGGACCACTTTTTGACACCAATACCTTGAAACTTAAGATAGCCGTTTTACCCAGAGATTCTCCTTTAATCTACACAATATTCTATGGTTAAATTGTTGCTTACTAACAATAATTGATTTACAAGCTCACAACCTGTCATAGTTATGACTTATCAACATATTCTTTACCAAATTCAGAGTATATCTACTGTATAACAGGTCAGGTGTGCACCAAAACAACTGGGCACTACGGATATCTGGGCACCAAAACCATCTGGGCTCTGGAGACATGAGGGCATGGGGACTAACTCGATAGGCCTACATGTGGGCACCTGGACAACTGGGCATCAAAAACATCTGAGCACTAGGGATGTGTGAGCACCTGGTAATTTGGGTACTAGGGACATGCCGGCACCTGAATTTATTTAACACACTGTTCTATAAAGCAGGTCTATGAAAACAAGCTCAAAAGAAGTAACCAGTTTCACCATGTGAGCCTTATTACATTAGCCATTTTCAAAAATAATCTTGAATGCAGGCCAAATAAGCAACTACACTCCAGAATCCAGCCCAAACAATAGCAACCTGCAACTATGAATATTTACAAACAACTTTACAAGAACACAAGCTCAAAGTTGCTTATAATAAGCAGACCTGGCAACACTGTCCAACTAATGCCAGCAGACAACAGACTAATAGTTTCAAGCAGTTGTAAGTAGTTTTGTGTGTGTGTGTGTGTGTGTGTGTGTGTGTGTGTGTGTGTGTGTGTGTGTGTGTGTGTGTGTGTGTGTGTGTGTGTGTGTGTGTGTGTGGATAGCGACCTTTACAAAAAATGTATAAAAGAATAGTAGGCTAGCCTACTGTTAAAAAAAAAAATAGAGGGGATTTCTCAAGGATAGAGAAAACATAGCAGGGCCAATCAATCCACTAGACAGCTTAAGCATCTGCCTGTTAGTCTAGTAAATCTAGGGAAAAATACACTCAGGTTGGACAACATTTTATTATTTCGTTTTTCAACTGATTCTGACAGGAAATTAGGTCTACTAGCCAGGATAAAAAATATACCCTGATCTGCTCACTGCAAATACCCACAGTTTGTCATGATGCTGAATCCATTGCAAGCATTTGTTTTGCACAAAAAACATTCCTTGGGCTACCAGTGGCCCCAGAAAATGATGGTTTAGTGATGAGTCATCACTTTTCCACAGTTTTGTGGGCGTTTTATGGGGCCAATGAATGTTTTTGTGCAAAAAATGCTTGCAATGGATTCAGCATCATGACAAACCCCTAGTTAGGCCCCTCACATCCTACTTAAAGCAGATTTTTTTCTTGGTATTTTCCTCCTGTATAGAAAGTCGATGGGAGCCCAACTTGATTTAGCCACTGTGAGTATTTGCAGTGAGCAGATCATTTTTATCCTGACTAGTAGACCTAATTTCCTGTCAGAATCAGTTGAAAAACTAAATAATAAAATTTTGTCCAACCTCAGTCTTATTTATACTGGACTATGTCTAGTAAAGCTGTCCTTCCAGGCAGACCCCAATGTTTGGGGGTTTAAAGAACAGTGGGTTAAACTTACTTACAACAACAAAGCAGCAAGCTATAGAACATGTAGGTGCCCAGGTGCCCACATGTCCTTAATGTCCAGTTGTCCACGTGCATAACATAGCATGCTAACATAGCATTTTAGCAACTTTTTACATGACACTTTGTTCTAACCAAGTCTTAATCCAAATATGGCCAATGGCCAAATCCACAACAGCTCTCAATGTTTCAAAACATGAGTCTATAAACCAATAGGTGCAATCATGATTACTGTCCTGAGTGATCAATTAACTTTTCACATTATATATACCTTGGAAGTAGTTACAGTAATTCCATGGTACATGAGTGACAGTCCACACATTTGTTCCTACCAAATACTTTACTATTTTGTTGTGAATTTGTAGATCTGCAAATTTCACTACTGATATTACTTCTTTTTAAAGCAAGTACTATGGAATATTTAAGTAATTTCTAAAAGCAATTACTCCAGGATTTAAATTAAGAACAAAAAAGTACAAAATCAGTGGAACAAACAATTTCAGGATCATGATTACAACAACATACAGTAAATGCTTCATCCTTGAACAAACTCACCTTAATTATTCAATGCTCTCCCAATGGTGTTCATTTTGAAAATGGCTATATTTGTTTGTTGAAACCATGTGTGAAGGGAGGGTGATTTTTGCAGGTCTTTCGGTCAGAGTGTATCAATAAAGCAACTGGGTTAAGCACTGTTGGTCCAACCAGTTTAACATTCACCAGGTTAGCTTTCACCAGCATCAGCAGGTTAGCGTTCACCAGCGTCAGCAGGTTAACAATAGCGTTCACCAGCATTAGTTTTACTGAGGTTAGGGTTAAGGTTAGGTTTAGGTGTCTGTCCCCCCTGACTTTCATCACCTCCGTGGAGCCAATCACAAGCGTCTAGTGCCTTAACCCAGTTGCTTTTTTGATAAACTCGGACTTAAAGACCTGCAAAAAACACTGTCCCCATGTGTGAAGGACCCAGATGACCCACAATGCAAAGCAATTTAGCTGCCATTAGCAAAGCCTGAACAAATAAACAACCCATGCTTTTTGATATAACCTATAAACTTCTAATTATATATAAAAGCCATGTCATTTTATTATAAGCGACTTGGTCTTGTTTTTCTGTAAATTAGCTTGTAAATATTGGTATCGTAGTAGCAGGTTGTGGTTAGGGTTAAGGTCTGTTTCTAAAATATAGTTGCTCATTTGGCTTACTTCCTAATGTTGTTTAAACCAGTATTTCGATCATTTTCATTGCAAGGACCATCCATTTGTCCAAGGTATCTGAAAATAGTTTGTAGCATGGACCCATGGACCCCCATACCAGATTTGTGTTGTTTCCAAAATATTCAACATTTGTCTTTTTTTTTTTTAGAATTTATTTGAAAATAGCAGATCTACAGAGAGAGAGAGAGAGAGAGAGAGAGAGAGAGAGAGAGAGAGAGAGAGAGAGAGAGAGAGAGAGAGAGGGATCTAGAACACTATAGAATCAAAAACAGATCTTAGAACACAGAATTCATAGATCTAGAACACATAGAATTCAGAAATATAGAACACATAGACACATGGCAGAACACATAGAATGTGTACAGTACAGTACGGTTAGGTACAGTACAGTAAAGTACAGTAAAATACATTACAGCAAGGTACAGTAGAGTACAGTAAAGTACAGTACAGTAAGGTAAGGTAGAGTACAGTAGAGTACATTAAAGTACAGGTACAGTAGAATACAGTAGCATACAGTAAAGTACAGTACAGTACAGTAAGGTATAGTAAGATACAGTTGAGTACATTAAAGTATAGTAAGGTACAGTAATGTACAGTAATGTACAGTAAGGTACAGTAGAGTACAGTAAAGTACAATACAGTACGGTACAGCAGAGTACAGTACAGTAAGGTACAGCAGAGTACAGTAAAGTACAGTAGTGTACAGTCAAGTACGGTAAAGTACAGTACAGTAAGGTACAGTAGTACAGTACAGTACAGTACAGTACAGTACAGTACAGTAAGGTACAGTAAGGTACAGTATAGCACAGTAAGGTACAGTACAGTACTTTATTGTGACTGTCCTTTCGTAACATTTTGGCATCACCTGTTGTGACCTCACCTGTCCATATATGGGAATTCCCAGATGAATTACTGTTAGGGGAACCACACTAACAGAATCCCTTTCAAGCCCATATATGGAGATCCCTGATGTCATCGATATTAAGCCCATATCTGGCTAATATACAGTAGTATATATTGTGTCAATCAAACCAGTGTCGCTGCCACGACACAAGTCACACTTGCAAATGAATTCTGTCCTTGTCACTTGCATATCAATATTTGGGAAAATATTTTGTCCACATTTTGTCCAACTTTGTCCAGAGTCATGTTTATTAAAATGGAAAATGTTCAATGCAGAACACTCCTGTCATATGTTTAGATGGACAAGTAGGAAATGGCTGTATACAATAATACAATAGACTTGTTTTTTCCAGTCCAGACAAGGTTTGAACTCCAAACCGTTTGCATGAAAGGCATATACTCTAACCACTACACTGGGACAGTCACAGCTGTTGTATCAGTCATGTTTAATGTATAAAACACACACACACACACACACACACACACACACACACACACACACACACACACACACACACACACACACACACACACACACACACACACACACACACACACACACACACTGACTGGCTTTTTACTTGGGTGTGGTGGGTAGTGACTGACTCAGGCCTGCACAATGTGAAAAGATCACACAAAGATGAGGTTTCTTCCTTTATGTAACGATGCCAGCTTTTTAGAATATTAATTTGCCTCGGACGCTTCATAGGCATATTAGATAAAGGTCCTTAGATTGAGTGTAGAATGTTTCATGCAAATTGCTCAAAAATCACAGGATAAATACGGGTTTAAGCGTTTTACAAACTGCTTAAAATCATATAGCGGCCCGCTTTGGCCAATTGGGTTAAGATTGGTTTCAGTGATATTTGGACTAACCCTCTATAGTAGTTCATCATGAAAATTTGACTGCATGTATGTTTTAGAGGCAGAAGAATAATTTGCATGAAACTGCAATATTGATTGAATTATTAAAAAAGCCTGTTGGAGACCATATTGGAGGCTTAGTCTAGCCGCCTGTGCCCTACAGACATATGCACTCAGCTTAAATATATTGCACGCACACGCATGCACGCACGCCACACAGCGAGAGAGCTGCAAGGCCCTTTCCAAGAGCATAGTCTAGTGCAGTGTTTATTATTTTTCCTTTATCTTGAGTTTTGCCTTTTGTTCCTGAGTTCTATTTTTGTCAAAGTTTATTTTTGCTATTTTTGAATTTTGGGTTTCATTGTAGGCTACAAAATCGCATGGAGGAGAAATTAAAATCTTAAAACGCCCCTCTTAAGCCGTTCTTTAGAGCCTCCTAGGCCATCAGCCAACTTCACATACTGGTTTAAAAATATTAGAATGCCCAATAACCAACTATAGTATTTTTAGAGACACAAATTGCTTATTATAAGCAGACATGGCAACCCAGGTACATTCAGAGCCCAGAGCGCCAACTACTGACACTTTAATGCAAGGAGAACAGGAAACCAAATTATGTTTTTCAGGACAGCTTTTTCAGCCTCCGCCTCTTTCAGGATATGAACAGGATAACGGGGGTGGTGCCAGGATTAACATGAATATATAGAGATAAATACTGAATAAAAGTACAAAGGCATTGGCATCAACTTGAAACATTTTGAAAATAGCAGATCTACAAGCTCACAATGCAATGCAACGCATGAGCATTTACTGGAGTAGCCTAAAAGTAAGAGTATACAAGTGAAGTATAAAATACCTCAAAATTATACTAAGGATAGTATTTGAGTAAATGTACTCAGTTACTTTTACACCACTGGCATTGTAGACCCAGATGCTTGTGAAACATGATAAAGAAATAGTCATGCAATAGTATGAATTTCAGTTTATTTACACAAAGGATTTGCAATTGCAAAATATTATAGCAGCATTATTTTCTGTAAGTGGCTAGCAGAGTCAGACTTAACTAAACTTAAATTGTTTTTATTGAAAAACGTTGAGGGGAAGGCGGCTGGGGGTCAAAACTTGGAACTTTAGGGGCTCACATGGGGCTGCTGTCTGGGGCAGCCAGCCTAGGTGGGGGAGGGAAAGAGAAATTAGGTGAGCTTCAGAATAATTACAGTTGAGCCGCAAGGTAGAGAAGAGGTGTTCAATCTGCCCGTTCCACACAGTTCAGAATAATGAACCCACTTACACTGCCTTTCTTTGGCTTCAATGAAGCAATCTGGGAGCTGGTACTGATTGTCAGCTGATTGTCAGATGGGCTTCAGGTGTGAGGCTGAGCTTCCCCTGCATGGTTTGAAACAATAAATGAATGCACTCAAACATCATTACTTTATAAAGAAACTCAAAGTCATTACTTCAAAATCAAATCAAACTAGGAATGAGTGTCACTGCAGCTGCTTTTTCCTACCCATAACCATAGGTCAGACAGGATTGTGTCAGTCTTTCTGCAGGCTCGCCATCTTTCAGATTCAGTTCTAGGCAATAAACCTGGCCTGGATCAAAGAAAAAGGCCAAATGAATAGAAAAACACAAATTCAAATAATCTGCTACAGGCTTGAAACAAAATAATTCCATTAATCTGCCCAACTAGGCATTGGCATTAAACTCAAAATACATCAATTCAATAATCAACGTTGCAGCTAACATACAAGCATTACATTCCAAAAGAAATCGTTTAACATTTAGATCCCAAAACCAAAAACATCATAACATTTCAGAGCACATGGTCACATTGTTCCTCCATCACACACAGCCAGTGTATGGAGTGGATCAGGTAGGTATGGTCAGGTGAGGTAAATCTAAAAGCCAAATTATAGTATGGGTAAGTATAATGAATGAAACTGTTAGAAATTGGAATAGTTGTTGGAATAATGAACAGTGTACAGACCTGCAGCTGCTGCATAATGTAGCAGTGAGTAGCAGCAACCACCAGCACCATGCAGCGTCCAAACAATCTGAGAGGGGGGGAGTGGCCTCAACTCAACCACTATTTATACCCTTGCTTAAGAAGGTTGCCATGTTTGGTCGGGTTGCCATGTTCAGTTGCAGTACCAGGGTTTTCACGGCAAAATGTTGTCAAATGTATTTTAAATGCATGAGGTAAGGCTTGAACAGGGGACTTCTGGAATGATAGACAAAGGCCTTACCAGGTGAGCTATGCACAGCTCTGCACAGTGAGATAATATTACTTTAAATGTTTGTTTTAGAGACAGAAGAATAATTTGCATACAACTTGCAATATTGATTGAATTATTAAAAACTATTAAAAATGCATGTTTCAATTTTTAAAAAATCCGATCTGACAGATCTTTAGATATTGGTCCAAAGTTCATGTAAAAAAAGTTCCGTGCACGTGACGCGAAAGTTCCGGAATAAAAGCGGGTTTAAGTGTTTTACGAACTGCTCCAAAAGGCGGAAAATCGAAGGGCGGAGCTTACTTAACAAAGACACAGATGTTTTCAGCTTGAGTCAAGGCACGCGTGTAAGCAAGTTGCATGTCTTCAAACGAAACGAGGCATGACTTATGCCCCTTTAAAGTTTGAGTTTTCAAACGCTTCGTATAGCGCCCCCCTTTGGCCAATTGGAGTAAGATTGCTTTCAGTGATATTTGGACTAATCCTCTACATATTTGCCAAATGCCATGAACGTGTCACTTTGCATGTATGATTTAGAGGCAGAAGAATAATTTGCATATAACTGCAACATTGAGTGAATTATTAAAAAATAATTTTTCGCTTTAAAGAAAATCCGCCTGAGTTTTCAGACCGTATTGGTCCAAAGTTCATGTAAAAAAAGTTTCGCGCACATTACGCGAAAATCCCAGGAGGAGATACATTTTTACTGTTTTTCATATAATTCAAAATTGTGGGAGAAGTAAAGGTCAGAGGTCAAAAGTCAGAGCGTAAAAGTTGTTCGGCATGAGGAGACGCATAAGTGTATACAGGTTCCATTGCTGTACCTGAAACAGGGCATGAGCTACACCAGTTCAAAGTTTGCACTTTCGAAGGCTTCCTACAGCGCCACCCTTTGGCCGATTGTTGCGAGCTTCGCGTTTTAGCCGTTTGGCATGGTCCTCTGCCATACTGCCATGAACGTGTCACTTTGCAGTATGATTTAGAGGCAGAAGAATAATTTGCATGAAACTGCATTATACGGTTAATTATTAAAAAATAATGTTTCGCTTTAAAGAAAATCCGGCTAACTTTTCAGACCGTATTGGTCCAAAGTTCATGTAAAAAAAGTTTCGCGCACGTTACGCGAAAATCCCAGGAGGAGATACATTTTTACTGTTTTTCATATAATTCAAAATTGTGGGAGAGGTAAAGGTCAGAGGTCAAAAGTCAGAGCGTAAAAGTTGTTCGGCATGAGGAGACGCATAAGTGTATACAGGTTTCATTGCTGTACCTGAAACAGGGCATGAGCTACACCAGTTCAAAGTTTGCACTTTCGAAGGCTTCCTACAGCGCCACCCTTTGGCCGATTGTTGCGAGCTTCGCGTTTTAGCCGTTTGGCATAGGCCTCTGCCATACTGCCGAGTTTCGTAAAAAGCGACTGCACGGTCTAGCCGCTAGAGCAAAAGTGGCGGAATAATAATAATAATAATAATAATAGTGATGAAGTCCAATAACAATGAGTGGCCAAGGCATTGCCACTTCGTGGCCTTGGCCACTAATAATAGTTATGATGAAGTCCAATAACAATGAGTGGCCAAGGCATTGCCACTTCGTGGCCTTGGCCACTAATAATAATAGTAATGATGAAGTCCAATAACAATGAGTGGCCTTTTGCCACTTCGTGGCCTTGGCCACTAAATATAGCTGCAAGCAGCGATAAAGTGGCCAAGGCAGAAAAAGCAGGAAAGCAAAAAAGCATCAAGGGAAAGCAAAGAACAAATCAAAGAAAAACTGGAAGCAGTGTTCTTCCGAACAGGTCTCCGGCAGGTCAGGTGTTTTTTGTTTGTTTTTTTTGGCCTAGTGGTGACTATAATAGGCCTATAGGTACATGATATCATTGCAATCCTTGGAAATCACAACATAGGTGTAGACATGACAGTTTGTATTATAATGCTTGTTTCAGGATTTATGATGCAAAATACATTATTTAGTAATGGCGGATATTAAAATACGCATCAAGGGGGGTTGGGGGACATTTATAGGAAGGCTCCATATCAGACATTGTTCAAGGAACCAAACTGTAAAGTCTACCAAATGTCATGGTATTATGCTAATTTAAACCCCAAGCGGGATTCGATCCAACGACCTTCTGCATGAAAGGCATGTGCCCTGACCACTACACTAGGCAGCCACAGGATCTGTTAACCATGTTTGTTTAAAAAAAAAGTTCTATGTAGGCTGAGTGCCTTGATTTTATTGATTTATTTTTTATATTTTGGAGGCTTGGGGTGAAATCAATCTGAGTAAATGTAATCTCTCAGAGTATTTCTGACATTTTCGAGTGATCATATTTTCTTTTACTCAAAACCGAAAAAACAGCCGGTAGAGAAGGGCTCATTTTAAACATGAACGTGATCTGGAGTTAGATCAGACGTGTCAACATTAAAGAGTTTGACATATGCACATGCCATGGGCATCCAGGATGTTAACATCAACTCAACCCGACGTGGGGTTTGAACTGCCAACCATCCGTATACCAGGCAGAGGCACTGACCACTACACTACGTCAGTCACACATTTTGGACCTGTCATTTAAAAAAAATAAAGAAAAGAAAAAAGAAAAAGTTTCATGTAAATCTACAGTAGTTGTGGGGCTCATTTTAAACATGAACGTGATCTGGAGTTAGATCAGACGTGTCAACATTAAAGAGATTGACATATGCACATGCCATGGGCATCCAGGATGTTAACATCAACTCAACCCGAGGTGGGATTTGAACTGACAACCATCCGTACACCAGGCACAGGCACTGACCACTACACTACAGCAGCCACACATAATGGACCTGTCATTTAAAAAAAAAAGAAAAGAAAAAAGAAAAAGTTTCATGTAATGTACTTGACGCCTTCTTTCAAAATGATATAGTGCCCCCCTTTGGCCAATTGGGGTAAGATTGGTTTCAGCGATGTTTGGACTAAGCCTCTACAGTAGTTCATCATGAAAATTTTACTTTGCATGTATGTTTTAGAAGCAGAAGAATAATTTGCATAAAACCGCAATATTGATGAATTATTAAAAAAGCATGTTTCAATTTTTAAAAAATCCGATCTGACAGATCTTTAGATATTGGTCCAAAGTTCATGTAAAAAAAGTTCCGTGCAAGTGACGCGAAAGTTCCGGAATAAAAGCGGGTTTAAGTGTTTTACGAACTGCTCCAAAAGGCGGAAAATCGAAGGGCGGAGCTTACTTAACAAAGACACAGATGTCTTCAGCTTGAGTCAAGGCACGCGTGTAAGCAAGTTGCATGTCTTCAAACGAAACGAGGCATGACTTATGCCCCTTTAAAGTTTGAGTTTTCAAACGCTTCGTATAGCGCCCCCCTTTGGCCAATTGGAGTAAGATTGCTTTCAGTGATATTTGGACTAATCCTCTACATATTTGCCAAATGCCATGAACGTGTCACTTTGCATGTATGATTTAGAGGCAGAAGAATAATTTGCATATAACTGCAACATTGAGTGAATTATTAAAAAATAATGTTTCGCTTTAAAGAAAATCCGCCTAAGTTTTCAGACCGTATTGGTCCAAAGTTCATGTAAAAAAAGTTTCGCGCACATTACGCGAAAATCCCAGGAGGAGATACATTTTTACTGTTTTTCATATAATTCAAAATTGTGGGAGAAGTAAAGGTCAGAGGTCAAAAGTCAGAGCGTAAAAGTTGTTCGGCATGAGGAGACGCATAAGTGTATACAGGTTTCTTTGCTGTACCTGAAACAGGGCATGAGCTACACCAGTTCAAAGTTTGCACTTTCGAAGGCTTCCTACAGCGCCACCCTTTGGCCGATTGTTGCGAGCTTCGCGTTTTAGCCGTTTGGCATAGTCCTCTGCCATACTGCCATGAACGTGTCACTTTGCATGTATGATTTAGAGGCAGAAGAATAATTTGCATGAAACTGCATTATACAGTTAATTATTAAAAAATAATGTTTCGCTTTAAAGAAAATCCGCCTAAGTTCTCAGACCGTATTGGTCCAAAGTTCATGTAAAAAAAGTTTCGCGCACATTACGCGAAAATCCCAGGAGGAGATACATTTTTACTGTTTTTCATATAATTCAAAATTGTGGGAGAAGTAAAGGTCAGAGGTCAAAAGTCAGAGCGTAAAAGTTGTTTGGCATGAGGAGACGCATAAGTGTATACAGGTTTCATTGCTGTACCTGAAACAGGGCATGAGCTACACCAGTTCAAAGTTTGCACTTTTGAAGGCTTCCTACAGCGCCACCCTTTGGCCGATTGTTGCGAGCTTCGCGTTTTAGCCGTTTGGCATAGTCCTCTGCCATACTGCCGAGTTTCGTAAAAAGCGACTGCACGGTCTAGCCGCTAGAGCAAAAGTGGCGGAATAATAATAATAAATATAGCTGCAAGCAGCGATAAAGTGGCCAAGGCATAAAAAGCAGGAAAGCAAAAAGGCATCAAGGGAAAGAAAAATATTGTTCCTTCGAAACAATTGTGGGCTCGCTTCAAGCTGGAAAACAATGGCTACAAAAGCACAAAATGTCAAGTTTGCAGGCAATAAAATGTAAATTGAATTACAATGCAGACAAGCAGAGTTATTACATGAACTTAACAGTATGGATTAAATCAACATAAAAATATAGCTGCAAGCAGTGGAAAAAACAGTGTTCTTGAACCTTTCATGACAATCAGATGCTGCTTGTGTTATTTTAAGGCATTGTGTTCCAAAAATGTGTTATGCAAAAGTTGACCTGCTGGTGGCCAATGTGAGAAGGGTGGCATCTGTTCCTTGACCTAGTGGGAACTGGGAATGTGCATGCAAAATGGAGGATGCTAAGACACAGGCTATACCATTCTTTTTTAAATGGAAACCAGTGAGATACATGGCTGAAAAATGCAAGAGATCTGTAGAGACGGGTTTGTTATTGAACAACACTGTTTTAACCTTTGAGGGATATGAATAATTGTCCATCACATGGCATGTGTTATGTAACCAAAGCATGACGATACAAGTGCATAAAGTGACAAATGGAACATTTATTTTGCATATCTTCAACTACAGTAATATTTGCACAATATTAATCGGAGATTGTATTTCTTCCCTTCAAAAAGCAACCATATGATTTCCTTTAAAAGGTTATACACATCAACATATACAGTCATGTCTCACAATGTACATCAACACTCAAATTAACATAATGGCGATTGTTAAGTCCCCGTCTAGGGGAAAAAGGGGATGTAACATGAATTGGGAGTGAAGCCCGTTTTTATTCATAACTTAAGATATTTACATTATTTGAAATTGGAAAATACTACAAAATCATAAAGACACACGGAGCAAATCAGGGAAACAATCAAAACATACTAATACTAACCTTGAGTTTTAAACCACTAACCTAAACACAAAATACAACAGAACAACAGAACCCTAATGCTTACCTGCTCTACTATAAACTACCAAAATAGGAGAAAATACAAAACGCAGGCTTCCGTGGCCGTGAACATGTTAACTTAAGTTCTCATTAATGTCCTTAGACTGTGTGCAAAACTTTATGGGAGGACAACACTTAAATTATTCAGCCAATTGAGTTGGATCACAAACTGAAGCTCAGTGCAGAGGGAGGTTATTCAGGTTCAAGTTTTTCTTTTTCTTTTTTTTTTTTTTTTTTTCTTTTTTATATATTTGTTTATTGGGTTTTTCTTTTTTTTTTTGCACAACAATACATCATGGCACATTTCCTGAAATGTGCCATATGGAGGGAAGGGGAAACAAAACAAACAGAAAAGGAAACAAGGTAACAAAAACAAAAACAAAAAACACTTACATACACACACCCATACACACAGTGCCATTTTGGTCACACCATAGCTCCACCATTTGACGTCAAGTGTAGAATCTCAATAATTCTGTAGCCAGAAAGGGGGGGGGGGGGTTGTCTTATTCAGGAATGACTGGGAAGGTTATTCTGTTAATATACTCCAGGAAAGGGTCCCAAGTGTCGTGGAATGTTCTGACAGAGCCTCTAATTGTGTAACGGATTTTTTCTAGCTGTAAGTTATTGATTATGTCTCTTATCCACTGTGTGTGGGAGGGCGGAGTTGATGATTTCCATCTCATAAGTATTAGACGTCTTGCCAGTAATGTTACAAAGGCTATGAGATCCGCATGAATTCTAGATAGGGGGAGTTTGGAAATTCCGAACAAAGCGGTAATTGCGTTTGGCTCAATAAGTATCCCGGTTAATTCTGAGAGAGTGACAAAGATCTCGGTCCAAAATGTGCGCAGAGATGTGCATGACCAGAACATGTGTGCATGTGTAACAGGCGTTTGATGGCATTTTTCACAGTTTGGATCAACATCACCATATATTCTAGAGAGTCTGGCTTTAGTCCAGTGGGTTCGATGGACAACTTTACACTGGAGTAGGCCATGTCTGGCACATACTGATGAGGTATGGACACGCCCGAGGATGCTTTGCCAAAGGTCATCAGGTATCTCTATCTCCAAATCTTCCTCCCAGTGTCCCTTGACGCTATTCACCGATGTAGAGGATAGAGATTGAATCGAGTTGTAAAAATAAGAGATTATACCTTTTCTCACGGGTGCCTGGGCTAGGAATCTATCTAAGGGGTTATTTTCAGGAATATTGGGGAAATTAGCGTACTTGTCATGCGCAAAGCTCCGGATTTGAAGATATCGGAAAAAGTGGTGTCTCGGGAGGTCAAACAAGTTTGAGAGATCTTGAAATGAGCCGAAAACGTTATCAATATATAAGTCTTTAAATTGTTTGATTCCATGATTGGCCCATACAGCGAATGTGGTATCTGATATTGAAGGGGGAAAGGCATGATTTTTAATTAGTGGAGCTAAGGTTGAGAGAGTCTGTAGGCCAAAATACTGTTTAAACTGCTTCCAGATTTGTAGAGAAGTCTTAACTATTATGTTTTTTGTGTACAGGGAGAAGGAACAGTTGAGAGGGGAATGGACCAGAGCCGCCAAGGACACCGGTCTTGAGGAAAAGGCCTCCATCTCCAGCCACATTGGGGACGAACATAGTGCTCCTGAATTTAGCCAGAATTGTAGCATGCTAAGATTAGCAGCCCAGTAATAAAATCTAAAATTTGGCAAGGCCATTCCTCCGAGAGGTTTTGATTGTTGTAGAAATTGCTTGCCTAATCTGGGTTTTTCTTTATTCCAAATAAAATCTAATATCAGACTATCAATCTTCTTGAAAAACGCTTGAGGGAGAAAAATAGGAATACACTGAAATAGGTAGGAAAACTTAGGGAGAGAGTTCATTTTAACAGAGTTAATCCTTGCGGCCAAGTTTAGTGGGAGTAATGACCAGCGCTCAAAGTCCTGTCGCATACGTGACAGGCAGGGTTCAAAATTGGCCTTAAACAGGTTATTAAAGTCATTAGTAACTTGGATTCCTAAGTATTTAAAACTGTAAAGAGATATTTTAAATGGGAAGTTATGTAGAGGGTACATTTGAGCCGTTGTACCCAAGGGGAATAGTTCGCTTTTGCCTAGATTAAGTTTGTATCCTGATATAAAGCTAAAGGAGTCCAAAGTTTCAAGTGCAGCTGGGACAGATGTGGGCAAATTAGATAAGTATAAGAGGAGGTCATCTGCATAGAGTGAGACCCTTTGCTCTGTGCCATACCTGATTATACCTGTAATACGAGGGTTTGAGCGAAGTGCAATGGCAAGTGGTTCAATACCAATAGCAAACAGCAGGGGGCTCAAAGGGCAGCCTTGTCTAGTGGACCTATGAATAGGGAAATATTCTGACTGAGTGTTGTTTGTCCTGACTGAGGCTTGGGGAGAGGAGTAAAGTAGTTTCACCCAATTAATAAAGTTATTTCCAAACCCAAATTTGCCTAAAGTGTGGAATAGGTATCCCCACTCCACGCGATCAAACGCTTTTTCGGCATCCAGTGACACCACTGCTTCTGGGGCCGTGGATGTAGGAGAGTTATAAATAATATTGAATAACCGTCTTAAATGGGAAAAAGAATGTCTATTTTTTATAAATCCAGTTTGGTCGGGAGAGATGATGGAATGAAGCACTCGTTCAAGACGTAAAGCTAGAAGTTTGGATAGCAGCTTGAAGTCCATGTTCAACAAGCTAATCGGGCGATATGAAGCGCAGAGCAAGGGGTCCTTATCTTTTTTAAGAATAAGAGATATTGAGGCTTGGGTAAGGGTCTGAGGCAGTCTATGCGAGTTAAATGAGTCATTATACATGTCCACTAAAAGGGGGGTTAGTTTACGTGTAAATATTTTAAAAAACTCAGCCGGATATCCGTCCGGTCCTGGACACTTACCAGATTGCATTGATTTAATTGCTGTACTGAGTTCTTCAATGGTAATGTCTTTTTCCAATTCTGTGACAAGGTCAGAGTGAACCGTAGGAATATTGAGAGGGTTGAAAAAATTATCCAGGTGTGAGGAGTCAGCCGTGTTTTCAGAAGTATAAAGTAATTTATAAAATGCTTTGAACTCGTCGTTAATCTCACTGTGGTCAATCTTTGGGCCAGAGGCGGATTGGATTTGTGAGATTTGATGCGATGCTGATTTCTGTCGCAGTTGGTTCGCTAATAATCTGCCGGCCTTATCTCCGTGCTCGTAATAAGAGCTTTTAGACTTTAGAAGCATCTCTGTTGCGTTGTCCGTGACCAGAACATCGAATTGAGCCTGTGCCGTAAGTCGCTCTTTGTATAGACCCGGGGAGGGAGAAGTGGCGTAAAGTGTATCCAGCTGAGCGATACATTTTGTTAGTTCAGAGATTTTTCCCCTCTTAACTTTATTCTCATGACCACTATATGATATTATTTGACCTCTGATGTAAACCTTCAGTGTCTCCCATAACAATGATGGGGACACATCAGGCGTCTTATTTACAGAGAGAAAGAAATCTATTTGTTTTTCAATGAATTGAACAAACCCGTCATTTGAGAGTAGACGACTATTAAAGCGCCACGGGGCGCGGCTACCCTCAGAGCCCTTAAACTGCATGTTCATTGTGACTGGAGCATGATCAGAGATAACAATTGCATTGTGAGTAATTGATTTTACAGAGGGAAGAATTCTGTTATCTACTAAAAAGTAGTCAATACGACTGAAAGTGTGATGTACATTTGAAAAAAAGGTGTATTCTTTTTTTAAGGGGTTAGAGAAACGCCATGGGTCAGAAATAGAGAATTGTTCCATAAAGGATTGAATCACCTTAGCAGATTTCAGGGGTGTTCGAGTTTGGTTTGAAGAACGGTCCAACTTGGGGGAGATCCAACAATTTAGGTCTCCACCCAATATAAGGAACCTCGAAGCCATATCTGGAAAGCTAGCGAACAAGGATCTAAAAAAGCTA
Source organism: Nannobrachium achirus (assembly GCF_963921795.1). Classification (NCBI taxonomy): domain Eukaryota; kingdom Metazoa; phylum Chordata; class Actinopteri; order Myctophiformes; family Myctophidae; genus Nannobrachium; species Nannobrachium achirus. Next base: position 42,410 of record NW_027664874.1, read on the forward strand.
TCGTCATCCCAGTTTGGGCCGTATACGTTAACCAGTAATACAGGGGTATTATACATTTCACCACTAACAATTAGATATCGACCATTTGAATCTGCTACAACCTTGGAGCAGACAAAAGGGACAGATGTGTGTAATATAATAGCCACTCCTATAGCCTTACTCTGAAATGAAGAGTGGTAGACATGACCCATCCAAGCTCCCTTTAGCTTCGGCTGATCCAATACTCTAAGATGGGTTTCTTGTAGAAAAATCACCTGGGCACCTAAATGTTGGAGATGGTGGAGTACCTTACTTCGTTTAACAGGATTATTGATACCTCTACAGTTCCAAGTACAAAATGTGACCCCGCCCCTGTGTTGCTGCGTTACTGAAGCTGCCATAAAAGCGGCCTGAAAAACAAGTGGAGTTGGCTAAGATAAACAGCTACCCTATGACATGGTGAATATTGGTGGACCAAAATGACACAGCATACATTCATCCATACATACAAAAAACAAAACATAACAAACATTGCGGCCAAACAAGGTAAAACAGAAAACAAAACAAGAAAGAAAAACAAATGCCCAGTGGTTAGGCCACTATACCTCCCCCCCAATGGCAGAAGTGTCTTCCCAAACCAGACACGCCAATTAACCCTTACTAGTCCCCCCTATAGCTCCCGATGTTTATAAATTCCATAGTAACATATACAACTTATTTCAAAATGCCAAAGAAAGCAAAAAGCCACAGTCCTGACTGTTGTCTACCAGGATTCATAGTAAATGAAAAATAATAATTATAATAATAATGTTAATCATAATAATAAATGAACCAATCAAACATAAAGAACAGAAAGAAAAAGAAGAAGAGGAGGGGAGAAAAAGATACATACACTCATACTTGAATGCATGCTTGCATGCACACCTGCATATGCGCACACATACATTATTGTGAAAGGAGAAAGTATTGGCAATAAGTCCATTGTCCACATTACAGTGTTCCTCTATTGTACAGAGGGTTTACAATGCAATGGTCACAATGGACTTTTTTTTTTTTTAATTGATTTCCAATATTCATATATATTTAACATGTGTTGTTTGTGTGGTAGTAGTAGTGTTAATTAGTAATAGTAATAGAATAGTAATTTAGCCTTGTTCAGTGAACACGGACTGCAATTTATTCTCCCCTCCTAAGAACAGTGATTAGTACTGATTACTGCCTAGTCGCTGTCCGCGGTGCTGAAACCACCCCAGACGTGAGGCAATTGCTTCAGCACCACGGACAGCGGCCGTGGCTCGTTTGAAATCGGCCGGTGATGCGACCTGTCCAAGTTAATAAATAGCCTGGGATTTCGTCCCCAGTATAATGTTATTATTTAGCGAAAAATATGGGGTAAGCCTAGCAGCAATTATTAAACAAAAGCTAGAGAGCAGTAGATGTGAATTGGTCACAATGGATCTGTTTTTTTTGTTTGTTTGTTTTTGTTCCTTCCTCCCCCTTCCCTATTGACTTTTAGAGAGTTATAATGGATCCTTAAACACCAAGACTCGCAGCGCATACACGCCTACTGGGTAGCGCATCACCGGTCTCTCTCACTGCATTAGTTTCATAATAGATATCAATTAATTAACAGTGCAGCAATAATTACAGTAAGAGATTAAAATAAATGATTGAGCGCCAATAGGGGCAGCGCCGCCGTGAGTTTGGATGTTGGCCCACTAATTAGTAGGAAGATAAAAGAAAACTAACTAACTAACTAACTAACTGACTAACTAATGCATGCATACAGCTGTCAAGACTACAATCAAGTTATAGATCGGCTGATGGTGTGTGCGTCCTGCTCTGTAGTGGTCGTGACTTTTTTTCTTTCGTTTTAGGACTTTCATTGTTTATAAAGTTAAAATAAATAATTACACAAACACCAGATATACAGGTATACAGGTATACCGCTAAGGTCGACATTTGTAGCATTAGTTTCGTACATTAATTCATTCAGCTAGATAATATAGATAACAGTAATATAGTAACAGAAGAAAGAAAGTTAAAAAAAAGAAAAAAATCAATGATTGAAAATAAATGGGGCAGGGCGCTACCAAAAGCCTTAATTCATTGAAATAGGCAACGTAAATCGTAATAATAATAATAATAATAATAATAATAATCGTAGGCCTAATAAATACATAAAAAAAGAATAAGGATAAACACTTATATGAACGAGCAGCGCGTCCCGCAAGAGCTGGCTTTTGCTGCATTAATTAGGATGTTAATTTCGTTCAATAACGTGACGTGAGCAACAAGCCACAGAGAAATTGACAAAACAAACAGATACATGTATAAGCCTGGCAGGGCGTAAGTCAGGATGTACTAATTAATAAAAAATAAAGAATAGAAAAACAAAAGAATCAACTGAGACAAGAAAAAAAAAAAACGAAGCAAAGAACCACTCTACATGGGGGTAAGTTGCGCTGCGACTTCTTTTGTGTGACGATAATGACTGTACATACTAGGCCACATGCATGCATATGTAGACCTCCCACATAAGTCACATATAAGCTACACATAGATCCGCATACATGCTACATGCATACATAGACTGCACATACATACATTAGACTACATACATACGCAGGCCACACATACATCCGCATACATACAGGCTACATACAGGCTGCATACATTCATACCAGCACACACACCCATCCACACATTGTGTGTGTATGTATGTGTGCATACCCGCGTGCATGCACGCACGATGCACACACACATACACACACACATGCACACGCAGTGAATAGTCTTTTTTTTTTTTTTTTTTTTTTTTTTTTGTAGAGGGAGAGTTCGTTACATAGTCAATTCAAGTGTCCCGCACGACCCAACGGAGCATATAAGGGCCATTCATTACATAATCAATTCTAAGTCTAATTAATGACCCATATGACCCAAGAGAACCGTTGTTTGTATAACATCAGCTCCCAATTTGAAATGATTAGTTCATTAGTCAGTTAGTGAAACATTCGACTTAGCTTATCATAGGCAGATCCTCATTGTCGTGAAGTAAGCAGAGTGTCCTTATCGCCGTCTTGTAACTGCTCGCTGCAGTTCGTTGTCTCTGAGAAAGGCATCGATCTCCTCCTTGGAGCGGAATGATTTCTTCTGCCCTTCATGATCAAGAACCAAAGTGGAAGGGTGGACCACTCCATAGCCGATGTTGTTGTCCTTCAAGACGAGTTTGGCTGCGGAGAACATCTCATTTCTTTTCTTCTGGAGCACTGGTGGAATGTCGGGGAAGATCATTATTGTTGAATTCTCAAAAATGAGTGTGCCCTTTTCTCTGGAGAGCTGTAGGACTTTCTGCTTTTCTGGGAGCCGGAGGAATCGGACCCAGACGGCTCATGGTGGCTGGCCTTTAGGAGGGGGCTTGGCTGGAGAGCGGTGCGCCGCCTGAAGTTCAATGCGTTTTGGGAGAGTAGACTCAGCTCCGAGCAGGTTCGAGAAGAATGTCTCAAAAAAGGCCAGCGAGTCAGGGCCCTCTCGGCCCTCAACTAGCCCCCGTACCTTGAGGTTGAACCTTCTGCTTCTGCTCTCCATTTCTAGGTTCTTCTCTTGTAGTAAAGTGACTTCTTTTTCCAGTTTTTGTAGGCGACATTCATGTAGTGCGACGCGGTCCTCCCCGTCGCTGATCCTCTGCTCCGCGGCCTCCACTCTCGTTGTTAAACCTTCCAGTTTTTTGTCCATGGTTGTCACGGTCGCCTGGATTTCATCCACCTTTTTAGCAATGCCAGTTGAGACCTCAGTCCCGTTCTGTATGGCTTTCATTAAGTCATTTAGGCTTAGTTCTCCTTCTCCAACTTCTCCGGTGCCTGGCATAATGTTTGGGGTGCGGCGTTTCCTTTGTCTCAGTTGTGTCTCGGCTGGAGTATCTGCGGGTCCTTTACTTCTCAGCCCTCTACTCATTTATCTTTAGTCTTAATTTCAGGTAGTTTTAGTTCAATTTAAATGTCATCAGTCGTTTTTGAAACAATTTTAAAGCATTGAATAAGTTGATATATTGAGCTTATTGTCGGGAGCTCGGGTTGCGTGCTGCCACTCTCTAGCACTGCATGCTGGGAAAAAAAAAAAAGGTTCAAGTTTTTCTTCAGGAAGTTGATAAGCCCGTTGGAGGAGGAATCATGGGACGTGACCTCAGTCATCTTTGAGCTCAGGTTTGATCTGCTTGGTCAGCTGCTTGCCTAGCTCGACCCTATGGGAAGGGAAGACAACAACTTAGTCAACCAACCCAAAAAACACATTTCAAATGTTGAACAAAAATATTTTTTTAATATAATGCATCAGAGTAGAAGACAGTGTGTGTTAATATCACAGTACCTTGATGAATGAGCTGATAGAAGGCATGCTGTCCATTGGTCCCTGGCTCTCCCCAGACGATCGGTCCAGTGTGGTATGGGACATGGGTTCCACTTTTGCTGATATACTTCCTGTTAGATTCCATGTCACCCTGTGGACCACAAGCAACGATCACAATCAGACGCAATGCAGCTTCTCCATCTCTGCCATCCTGATAGCAACCAGGCTTTCCTGATTTCAACCAGGTCAATGCTGCAGGGGGCCTAACACTTACAGTAAAACTTTGTGTCTTGACTCTGAACTTTAGATACAGATGCTACTTGTGCACTCACACAAAACACACTGTGTACAGTATATTGCATGTATAAAGTATGTACACACACACACACACACACACACACACACACACACACACACACACACACACACACACACACACACACACACACACACACACACACACACACACACACACACACACACACACACACACACACACACACAAATTAATAATTGGTTAGATTAACTGAGATGTCAACTATAAGCCATACTGCCTGTCTGAAAGACTCTGAAGAAGTCTGTTTAGTGGAGTTACCTTAATAAACAAACACAATGTTTTTTTTTCCACAAAGAATATCTAAAAAAAATACTTTTTATAAAAAAGTTGAATTGTTGATCAAAATGGTAAAATGGTAAATGGTGCATTTATATAGCGCTTTTAATCCAAAGCGCTTTACATAGATTGTGCATTACATTCACCCATTCACACACACATTCATACACCGGTGGCAGAGGAAGCCATGCAAGGCACCAACCTACTCACCGGAGGCAATTAGGGGTTCAGAGTCTTGCCCAAGGACCCTTCGACATTGACTCAGGGGGAGCCCGGATTCGAACTGGGAACCCTACGGGATTTATACCCTTCGTGCTCTAATACCAGTTTCTCTACCCCTGAGCTATGCCGCCCCTCAGGCAGTTGAAAATGAGTTGACCTATATGGAACCCTATATGGAAACTATCCTGGTGAGCGGAGTGATGCACCAAGAAGGTCAGTCGGATCAGCAGACAAAAAGAAAGCCTCAAATCCCTATATATGGAATAACATGATCATCAATATGATGTCATAGTACTGTTGTCATAGACTGGCCTGTACTTACCACTCAGTACATATAACCTGTTGTACCAACAGATGTTAGACCCCAGCTCCTGTCTTCCATCTTTCAGTCCCTCTCAATCCTTTTGTTCAGCGTTTCAGTCTCTGTGTGACTGACCTGCTGGAAGTCAGCAGCAAAGCGATGCATATACTGGTCATAGGGCAGCATGGTGTGGGTCTCGGCCTGGAAGAAGTTGATGTACCAGACTCCCAGCACAGCCAGAAGCACTGGAAGATTCTTTTCCAGAGGCGTGTTACGGAAATGATCCTGAGGTGGAATTAGGGAAAGAAAAAACATACAACTTATTTTTACAGTGGTGACACAATGGGCAGAAGGTACAGAGTGAGGAGATGACACAGAGCATATCCATGTTCCCAAGGCCCACCCTAACCCTACACTAACCCGAATAGGACCCTGTTAGGAATGACTTCCCAACAGCAGAAACACTAACCTCCAGCTCTTTGAGGGCCTTGTCTAAGGTCATCAGCGCTTCTGTCTGGGCCAGAAAGTTGGCCACCAGGATCTGAACAATCAAAGAAAGAGTCAGGACAGACTATTAATTTGAACCATTTAGAAAGAGATGCTTACAGTTTGTTCAGTTGCCCACGGGCACTGGATTATAATAGATGAATATAGCAGACAGAGGTACAGTACGTATGTTCTCGCATTCAAAATGGTCAGATATCTTCTGCAAATAATGATTAAAAACTATGAGAATCGTTATTGGGTCACTGGGGGGGTACCTTAATTGTGCAGGTCAGCTGATCTCCCTTTCGCTTCCAGAAGGGAAGTATAATGCCCTGCCTCCAGTCATCAGGCAGCGACTCTGTGCCTGCTCCACCAGTAACAAATACATTAAACAGTTCTGGATTCTCTACACGGATTTCTGTAAGTACCAGTTGCGATTTTGTAAAATATATTCTAGTTTTTCAAAAAGGTCAGACTAAGTATTGTGTAATAAGAAGTTAAAATATAACATTTAAAAGTATATACATTCAATTTTATTTTTGTAAATACATTACAGTTTCAGTTGTTTTTTGTATTAAATAAGTCATTTAGTTTAGTTAACCACAATATTTTGAGACAAGAGTATGCTGCATTCGTAATGTATAGCTTTGAGCAAATGTGTCTTACCTGTGCCTGCTCCACTAGTAACAAATACATTAAACGGTTCTGGATTCTCTCCACGGATTTTCTGTAAGCACCAGTTGCGTATTTTGTAAAAGATATTCTAGTTTTTCAAAAAGGTCAGACTAAGTATTGTGTAATAAGAAGTTAAAATATAACATTTAAAAGTATATACATTCAGTTTTATTTTTGTAAATACATTACAGTTTCAGTTGTTTTTTGTATTAAATAAGTCATTTAGTTTAGTTAACCACAATATTTTGAGACAAGAGTCTGCTGCATTCGTAATGTATAGCTTTGAGCAAATGTGTCTTCCCTGTGCCTGCTCCACCAGTAACAAATACATTAAACGGTTCTGGATTCTCTCCACGGATTTTCTGTAAGCACCAGTTGCGTATTTTGTAAAAGATATTCTAGTTTTTCAAAAAGGTCAGACTAAGTATTGTGTAATAAGAAGTTAAAATATAACATTTAAAAGTATATACATTCAGTTTTATTTTTGTAAATACATTACAGTTTCAGTTGTTTTTTGTATTAAATAAGTCATTTAGTTTAGTTAACCACAATATTTTGAGACAAGATTCTGCTGCATTCGTAATGTATAGCTTTGAGGAAATGTGTCTTCCTTGTGCCTGCTCCACCAGTAACAAATACATTAAACGGTTCTGGATTCTCTCCACAGATTTTCTGTAAGCACCAGTTGCGTATTTTGTAAAAGATATTCTAGTTTTTCAAAAAGGTCAGACTAAGTATTGTGTAATAAGAAGTTAAAATATAACATTTAAAAGTATATACATTCAGTTTTATTTTTGTAAATACATTACAGTTTCAGTTGTTTTTTGTATTAAATAAGTCATTTAGTTTAGTTAACCACAATATTTTGAGTCAAGAGTCTGCTGCATTCGTAATGTATAGCTTTGAGCAAATGTGTCTTCCCTGTGCCTGCTCCACCAGTAACAAATACATTAAACGGTTCTGGATTCTCTCCACGGATTTTCTGTAAGCACCAGTTGCGTATTTTGTAAAAGATATTCTAGTTTTTCAAAAAGGTATAACATTTCAATTCCAATGTTATTGTGTTAGTTTTAGTGAACTATAAAAACATATTACAGTAGTCAAACTATGGAAATACGAATGGCTTCGTGAACACTGTAGTAGGCTGGTATTACTTGGACAGATTCGTTTTCAATATCTTTAATGTATACATGGTCAATCAAGGTACCACTCTCTGTTGTTGCACTTTTTACACATTGTCTGTATTCTTGTTGTTCCATTAAATCTACAAGGGTAGATGTTTTAAACAGATCTTCATTGAAATCTCCCATTATTACTTTTCCTCCAGGGTATGAATCCAATTCTTCAACAAGTTTAAGCAAATTTTGGCGAAAGGACTCCATTTTGTATGAATTTGGTCTATACAAAACAGCTACTGCCACATCAACTCGTGGAACATAAAAGATCAAACATTCCAAGTTAGAACTTTGTGGTATGATTGTATGAATTGTCTCATCAAAGCGATGATATATTCCAACTCCACCTCTTGCCTGTTGTTTTAATTGGTCAAACATCGGTTGACTGTTATCATAGCAATTTGATCTTGGATTGTGTTGAAATGTAAAACCTGGTAAATCTAGCATCTGTACTGGGTCATCTGACCTTAACCACGTTTCTGTCAAACAAATGCAATTGGCTTTCATTAGCATATGATGTGCTTGAACATCCAGAAAATGTGCTTTTAAACCCTGGACATTATGCAAAACTATTGTAAACGCACAACTGCTTGTTGGGGTTTGTTGAGGAATAATGAACTCTGGCATGCTTTTAATTGCTTTGTCAACTTTGTCGTTGCAAAATATGGCTGAATCCTTAAAATCTTCAATAATGAGGCCACTAAGAGTTCTTACGCGACTTAATGCAACGTATGCTTGTCCTGCATGATTTACATGTTTCAAAGACACCACAGCATTATCAACTGTTAAACCTTGTACTTTGTGTATTGTGCATCCCCATGCCAATCTCAGAGGAAATTGCCGTCTTACTCCACCACTATTTGACACATGGTCTGCTTGTGGTTCAATTATCGTAGCATTTTGCCGAGTCTTTGATCTCTGAATTTGTCCAACTTTTGGATTATCAAATGCAACATGAATATTAGAGGGAAATGAACTTTCAGGTGAGAGCGTTATGTGGACAACAGTTCCAAAAGCACCATTTACAAGACCATCTGGAACATCAATATTCTTCTTGAGAATAACTCTGGCACCTATGCCAAGATGTATAACTTGTGACAAACAAGAGTTATATACTTTTTTATGATGACCAATTTTCATTGCCATCCTTCCAGTTTTTGGATTCCTTTCAAAATCTTCAGCCACTATGCTTATCGCATCTGGACACATTCTTGCTAATGTTATAAGGTTGTATGTGTCAACTTGGTCATTGGTAGCAAATATGTGGATGGCATCGGATTGTTCACCAGTTTCACATTGTTTTATCAAATGTAGATCTTTGTCATTTAATGGTTCTTTCCTTTTATGTATTCTGAAGCGATTCAGTGTTTGAGCAAAGATTGGATCTTTCTGTCTAACAATCTTAGTCAGCTTTGCAATCGTGAAATTATTCCACAAGTTAATTCCTGTTCCTTCTGCATATAAAGGTGTACCTTTGACAGGAGGCAACTGATAAAAATCACCTACTGCAATTATACTCACTTTTCCAAAGAGAGAATAGTCACCAACCTGTTTTATTTGTCTTAATCTTCCATGTATGTAGGCTAGAAGACGATGGTCAACCATAGATATTTCGTCAATTATTAATATTTGTAAATTAACCAGTTTGGCACGTAGGGAATTTATTTTGTCATCACCAAGTGGTACGTATGGCAATGTGTTATTAATGCCAATGGAAAAGGTGTTGTGTATGGTTGAACTACCAATGTTGTATGCAGCAACACCAGTTGGAGCACATAAAAGAACTGTGATGTCATCAGGATTTACAGAAGTTTGAGACAAGAGTCTGCTGCATTCGTAATGTATAGCTTTGAGCAAATGTGTCTTCCCTGTGCCTGCTCCACCAGTAACAAATACATTAAACGGTTCTGGATTCTCTCCACGGATTTTCTGTAAGCACCAGTTGCGTATTTTGTAAAAGATATTTGACTGTTCCTCATTTAAAGATCTCATTAGATTTAGTGCTTCTTCTCTACACAGTTGAGCATTATGAGTTTCAATGGTGCAAACTTTTTGTGCATTTGTAATCAAATCAGGTATATTTTCATCATTGTTATCATCATCATCATCAACTTCATCTTTCCTTGAACTGAGACATTCTAGCCTTTCCTTTTCAGATTCAGGACATATTTGAGCCCAAGCATCTTCCAAATCACCAACTTGGTTCAAAAGTTCTGCTGCTTCATCAAGTTTGTCTGTTTCTTTCTCAAAAAAGGACCTGTTTGTCTCAACAATGGATTTCACAGTCTGTACAGCATTGCCAGCATTTCTCACTGAACCAAGATTGTAAAAGTCTTCAAATGACTCAAAAGATGGAGGTTTTAACTGAGAATCTTGACGATATGGCAAGAAAAGCTGCAAAATAGATTTATAGTATTTTTCTGGATCTTTTGTTGGTGTGAATCTCGGATACCTCACCACTGCGACATCTGTTCGTGTGCGTCTTTTCACATATCCCAAATTGTTGTCTAGTTGAATTGTTTCACCTTTAGATGTGGAAGCCTCTGATTTGGACAGCACTCTGTATTCTGAAACAAATGTAGCAAGGCATAAATATTCCAAGTCTTGAGTTTGTGGTCGGCTTTTATATCGGTCTGTCTGACTAATCATCCATATGCTTGAGTCATCATTTGTCTCCTGAGATACTTTGTTCTGCAATTCCTTCAAAGGTTTTGTCATTCTAACCGTATCTCCAACAGGAATAAATTGAACTTTGCGAGAACATTCCTTCAAATGCATATTTGTTACTCTGTAAACAGCTTCTTGGGCACTAACTTCTCTATTGTGAAGATAAACAGCTCCTAGTTTTTGAAGCGCTTCTTTAGCATCAAGATTTCCATCTAGACTTTCTTTCTGTGCTCGATCAAGCAACATTCCCATGTTACGTTCAGCTTTTGATATGTAGGTGATTATGTACACAACAACAGAGTATGCATCTGTAATAAATTGAATATCCATATTAGCATTCCAACTTGCTAACAAATCCCCGTTGTATTGATTTATCCAGATATCGTTTGGTGAACGTTTCAAAACCACACTCGTTTTGTTAGCAACTCTGTTGTATGCCAATTCAAATATTTCCTGATCAATACCCATGTCATCAAATAAGTCTTTTGTTGAATCATAACTCATGTCAGGATTTGATAATGCCGTTTTCACTTTTTCAAGAATTTCTATGGCCTGATCTCTTTTTAAGCAAAACTTATCATCTTCATGATTGGCTGAATTATGCGACTCATCGGCACCGTCAACATCCATGTTTTCTTCTTGTGATGCACCTTTTGTATCATCTGTCTTTTCAGTCTCCTTTTTCTTTGGTCGGCTAATGAATGTTTGACAAGAAATAGGTCTAGGAAAATTAAATCGACATGTGGTTTTGTTTTTTCTGCACGTCTTTGAATGTCTAGTGCTATGCTTTTGAACACTATTCACAATCTCATACAGTTTTACATCATCTTTGTCTGGCATCTGACAAGTTACATATGTGTCCACAAATTCAATAACGTCTTCATCTGAATCTTTATCTATTTGCGGAGCATCTTTAATCCAGAGCAATCCATGGACATGTGGGCTCCCTCTTTGCTGAAATTCGACACGGTAAAAATAGTCATTTACAAGTCCAACAGGTGCTGCTTTAGATATTAGAAGATCTCTTTTATACTCATGCCATCGATGGTCAAACATCCTTGCCGCCGTAACTGGGTTCTGTTTTAGTATGCGACATTTCTCAAACCAATCAAGTCTTTCCACATCAACCTTTTTTCTTTCTTGAAGTACAAGTGTTGCCAGCATTTCTGGCCATCTCATATCTGCAGAACTAAATGAGAAAAACCAGGTAGGAAGACCAAGCTGTCTTAACATTGCAAAAAGATCTTTTTGTACAGACTGCCAAAATGCCGGACTTCCACGAATATTCCGGAGATATTTGTACCCTTCATCGTAATGTAAGATTTTCCTCAATGATTCAGCATCTGTTAACATATCAGCTGTTATACGCTTGGGAACCTTTTTGTCAACTCCCTTTCTCATAGCAATAGATACACTATTCACAACTTGTTGAAGTTCAGATATATATTGAGCATAAAATATATAATCTATACTGTTTGAAAACCTTCCATCAGCGTTTAAAAGTCTGCTATTTAGGTACTTTGCAAGTGTTATTTTTGTCGGTCTGTCATCATGAAAAGTAGGACCACCTTTTGGAAACAAAACTGGAAAACATTTAGCTTCATTTGTTTTATCCTTCAGTAGACCAATAGGATTGTTTCCTTCTGCAGGAGCCACTGATATTATACTGTCAAAATGCTGATCTAAAACATCTTGTGCCAAGTCAACAGGCTGAAGACAAGTATCAAAACATGCTACATTCTGTTGTTCTGTATAGGTTAATTCTTCATCGTTTTCAGTTTCATCTCCATTTCCTGCGTCATCTGCATTCTCATTTCCTGCATCATCTGCATTTTCAATTGTGTGTTCTCCTTCCTCAACAACTTCATCAATATCATTAGTTTGACTTAAAGGATTTATCCAATCTCGATTCATGTCTGTGTCAGCATAGAAGCGATTACGTTTATTCAGGTAATGCAAGGCATTTTCTACATGATCTGTATGGACATATGCATAATCATAGTGCCCTTTATATGTAATTTTACGTTTCAATTTCATTCTTATCATCATGTCATCACTAGCATTTCTCGGTAGAACATTTGTCACATGGCTTAAGTTGGAAGGCACGCAAACTACTGGTCCATGGCATCCATTTTGACCTCCTTTGGGCAATGCAACAACTTTCATAAACGGAATGTGTTTAGCTATCAAATGTTCTTCCAGAGCATTGAGACATTTTAGTTCTGATGGTATTGGTTCGAGATGTAGATTGTTTAACACACTTTGTTCAGGCATTTTGCCAGATAATAGTTTTCGATCGCATGTCTTACAAATCCATAGTTTAGCAGCTATTCCTTGTGACATTGCGCAATTAAGTGAACAGTTACTGTCACATTTATGCAAATATGTCTCTGTAATGCATTTGTCTGCTAATAATCCAATATTTTTGTTTTTCTTTACATAGGAAGATTTCTTACACTGACTGACCTGCTTTCTGAAAAGTTTTCGATGGCAGACACAGCAAACAAATTCAGGGCCTGTACGGACATTTTTTTGGAAAGTTTCAATGGCAACATTAATGTCAACCTGCTTTGTCTTATTTTCTTTATATTTCTTGCACAACTTCTTATTTTTATCTGCTTGGAACTCTGCGTCAGTAGCATATTTTAGCTTGTTGTATTCGTAAACTTTGGCTCGGTACTCTGCGTCAGTAGCAAATTTGACCTTGCTGTATTCACAAACATCTGCTTGGAACTCTGCGTCAGTAGCATATTTGACCTTGCTGTATTCACAAACATCTGCTCGGAACTCTGCGTCAGTAGCATATTTGAACTTGCTGTATTCACAAACATCTGCTTGGAACTCTGCGTCAGTAGCATATTTGAACTTGCTGTATTCACAAACATCTGCTCGGAACTCTGCGTCAGTAGCATATTTGAATTTGCTGTATTCACAAACATTGGCTTGGAACTCTGCGTCAGTAGCAAATTTGACCTTGCTGTATTCACAAACATCTGCTCGGAACGCTGCGTCAGTAGCATATTTGAACTTGCTGTATTCACAAACATCTGCTTTGAATTCTGCATCAGTAGCGTATTTGAACTTACTGCATTCAATTTTGTTTTGTTTAAACACTTGATCTGTTATATATCTGTCTCTTTCTTTCTCAGTTTTTGACTTCTTGACTATATCCATCTTGAAACTTGTATCATGTGACCTTTTTCTTAGTTCCATAGTGTTTTTTTCTCCTGCTCCATTGTTACACATCCCTGCACAACAAAATGGATCATCCTTTCTCTTAACACATGTTACAACGTCATAATGATTTCCATTAGTGTTGTTTAAATATACTGCTTGACATCTCTGTACATCTGTAGATGCACGACAACTGGAGAAAATATTCCATATGCCATTATTAAGTGTCATAATAGTTGTTTGCAACAAGTCAGCAGCTGCAAAGATTTCAAGCTCAGTAGCCCATGTTCCTGAATAATAAATTCTGGATTTAGTCAAGTATTGCTGCATAGATTCATAATCTGCTCTCAAATACTGTTGAAATGCTGATGTGTTCTGATTAAGGTGTTTAAATATAGCACGACGGATTTTTAAATGGTTATTTTCATTACCACAGATTGCAAAAGCCAATGCTCTGAAGAAGCAGTTGCCATCACCTTTGATTTGTTTATTCTCGCAAGGATCACCCATTGGTGTGAAGTCTTTGTTTTGTTCAACAGTTTTGACACTTTCATTACGGACATTTAATTGAGAACACAATATGTCTTGATCCACAGATCTAAGCGGCTTGAAAGACAATTTAGGTGTTACGACATCGGTAATGATGACATCTTGTATTTCACAAGTATCAGAGGTTTTGCCAGAGGTTTTGTCAATGTTTTTGTCAAAGTTTTCAGTTGCATTTGTGGTTTTGTCAGAGTTTTCAGTGGTATTTGCCAGGAATTCCCTCTCTCCAAAGGAGAATCCAAGAGGGAATTCCCACTCCTCTCCACGAGGAAATTCCAGCTCCTCTCCACGAGGAAAGTTTTCAGTTGTATTTGTGGTTTTGTCAGAGTTTTCAGTGGTATTTGCCAGGAATTCCCTCTCTCCAAAGGAGAATCCAAGAGGGAATTCCCACTCCTTTCCACAAGGAAATTCCAGCTCCTCTCCATGAGGAAATTCCAGCTCCTCTGCAGAAGCATTGATTCCAGTCACATCAAATTGCTCATCAAAAGCATTCAAAGATTGTGCAAGATTACAGAGGTATCTGTACAATTCTTCAATTCCAGCATGAAATACCAAAACACTTTTTCCTTTTCCATCAACAAGCCCTTTACAATTACGAGCATGGGAATCAATTACAGCATACCAGCCATTCTGTCTGACAACTGCACAGGTACTTTCGTTCAAAGTGAACAAACATGCATCAAAGTCTACAAAAACTCTTTGTATTGCTTCATCCAATGGTAACACAATGTCCTGCAATCCTTCGTCATATTTTGAAATGCAAACTTTACCACAAAAGGTCTTACCATACGTTATCGATATGGACTTATCACATAGTACATGTCTGCTGGGCAATTCATTAACTTCAACTAATCCACTTGTATGTGCAATTTTACATGTTCGATTCAAAGAAGCATATAATGCATTACCATGGTGTAGGATCTCATCAAGGTCCTTTGGTCCCCAGGTAAAGACATTTCTAATTCCACTCATGATTATTGCAGTCAGACTTATTGGGACACATTGCTTTCCAGCATATGGGTGAAATTGTACATGACCTTGATGGAATGAACCACAAACGAAGGATACTTGGGGGCAATCCGTAGTAGTGTTTTTTAACAAGGTGGAATCATAAGACTTATGGTTAGTGATACAGCCAGAGAGTTTGTCAGAGTTAATGAGTGTGTCAACATCATGTACTCTGCTAGATGGGTCAATTATCAAAGAAGGGTTTGGGACATGAACTGTCATACGTGTACTTTTCAACACATCACTGTAGAGTGATCGACTTCGACTAGTATATGCACTTGTACTCGTAGATGGCTTATGTTCACAGTATCTTTGCTCCGTTTCATTTATTACAGTTACTTTGACTCCAGTCACATCAAATTGCTCACCAAATGCATGCACAGACTGTGCAAGATTACAGATGTTTCTGTACAATTCTGCAATGCCAGCATGATATACCAAAACACTGTTTCCATTTCCATCAACAAGCCCTTCAGAATTACGTGCATGGGAATCAATTACAGCAAACCAGCCATTCTTTCTGACAACTGCAAAGGTATTTCCTTTCAAGGTGAACAAACATGCATCAAAGTCCACAAAAACTCTTTGTATTGCTTCATCTAGTGGCAAAACCATGTCCTGCAATCCTTCATCATATTCGGAAACACCAACTTCACCACAAAAGGTTTTACCATATGTTATTGATACGGACACATTATGCAGTAGATGTCTCTTTGGCAATTCATTAACTTCAACAAATCCACTTCTATGTGCAATTTTACCTGCTCGACTCAAAGAAGCATACAAATCATTTCCATGCTGTAAGATCTCATCAAGATCCTTTGGTCCCCAGGTAAATATATTTCTGACTTCACTCGTGATTATTGCAGTCAGACTGTTTGTGACACATTGCTTTCCAGCATATATATGAAATTGTTCATGACCTTGATGGAATGAACCATGAACAAAGGATACTTGGGGGTGATCAATGATACTGCTTTCTATCAAAGTTGAATCCAAAGACTCATGTTCAGGAGTATAGCCAGAGTTTTTGCTCTTGTCAGAGGTTATGCCAGAGTTTTCTGTAGTATTTGTAGTTTTGTCAGAGTTTTCAGTAGTTTTTGGGAATTCCCTCTCTCCAAAGGAGAATCCAAGAGGGAATTCCTGCTCCTCTCCGGGAGGGAATTCTAGCTTCTCAGCAGAAGCTCTACTTACCTTATTTCTCTTCATGGATTCCTGCTGTTGTCTGCCCTTCTTGCGAGGCATCTGAAAAACATGCATTGACAGTTCAATGAAAGTTTGTACATTTGTATTATACAAGTATACTAAAAGAACAGTTTGAATAGTCAAGTTAGTGATACTGAATACATGAGTTTGTAACAATATTATAAACAACTTTAATAGACCTCATTGTTTTTATTAATGTTCTTAAAAAGGACGAAAAAATTACATTTCAAGTTAATTGATTCTATATATAGATATTGTATACAAATTAGGGGTGTGAAAGAATATTCTTTATTCGAATATTCGTTCGAATGTTAACAATAAAATAAATTCGAAAGTAAAAAAATTGAGCTTCGAATTAATTTATATTTAATTAAAACAAATCTACCGCACTTCTCGCGAGGTGGAATGTTCAACCTTTTTAATTGCAATGACCTCCAGTTTGACTCTGAAGATTCTGGTTGTACTGCTCAACCCTCAATGAGTAACAGTACAAGATTGTGGTTTAACTTAACTACAGTAGTAGACTTTACTTGTATTATGCATTGCACTGCAATTTAGAGACGACACGTTGTGAGCTTGTAGATCTGATCATTTTAGGGCTTGTCTGCATGCGGATACTGGTTCCTATCACTGTGCTGTGGACCCATAAGACATCTACATACATCATAACTTGACACCGTGGCACAAAGGACATCACATCTCACAGGCACAGGTCTGTGCAGATTCTTCCGAGGTGATTTTGGAGGACTTGCCTGCATATGGAAACAAAATAACTTTTTCAGGCATGACAATGGAAACCCTGTGTGTTGCTTCGCGCATAATTGTGACATTTTGTATGTGTCTAAATTAAATAACACTTGAAAAACAGAGACACTTTGCTTTGAATTTACCTTGCTGCCCTTTGGACGAGCTGGGCACTCCACAGGGCTGTTCAGGTTGGATGGCTGGAATGCTTCCATAGCATCCAAGACTTTAGGGCTAAACCACACAGGATTTCGAGGGATTGAACTCTCTGGTGAGCCGTCCTTTTGTAGAAACAAAGAACAAAAAAGAAAGAAAGAAAAAAGAAAGAAAGGGATTATGATTATTAAATGAGCGATAAGTATAAATCCACATGATCCGTTTCTCATTTCTCATGCCGTCTGTCTTTTACTCAAACTCTAGACTGGTTATTATCTCATAGACTATTGTATGTAGTTATATCATCAGTCTGCCACTGCCATGCTATAAAAAACCCACAGACACACAGACTTCATGTGTGTCTCTGTTCACTTCATGTCAGCCTGTAAAGTAGCTATGTATTTGTTACTGTCATTAAAAGTGTCATTACCCGCTTCCAGTTTTTTTCGATTGCTAAAACAAATTTTTCAAAACTGTATGTTTTTTTTCTTCAAAACTGCACAAACAAAACTCCAAACATTACAAACAAATTGCTAAACCCTGGCATCCCTTTGCAAAACAACTCTTTGCCATCAAATCTGTTAACATGTTCACAAAATGGAACTTGTGTTTTCATTTGGTAAACACAGCCATATTTTCACATGACACACACATACCATTCATTGAATAAACACAACTAAGCTTTTGGCTGAACACTACCAAGCATGTACAGAACACTGAAGAGCAAAACTGAAAACACAATTGTCGAAATGGAACACCATAAGAATGACCATGGCTCTGGAGAATATAATAAGATATTTCTCCTTTTGTAAAATGACTCAGTGTAGGCCTACCTTTTTCATAGTCAAACATAAAACAGCACACAAATATGCAGCCAAAACAAGTTTTGATTTACAGTAAATTAGGCACCATGCCTCTGGTCAGAGATGCATGGGCACAAAAAACAAAAAAAATATATATATATTTTGAAAGAAATTGGTCAGTACTTGGTCTAATACTGACCAGGATACTGTCACCAAGATACTATCCATATATTTTGAAAGAAATTGGTCAGTACTTGGTCTAATACTGACCAGGATACTGTCACCAAGATACTATCCTGGTGGTGGGGGGGGGGGGGTATTTTGTGCCCATCTCTGCCTCCGGTTCCTGTCTCAATGTTCAGTTCTCAACAACTGAACATTGTGTGTGTGGTTTTCAGACAACAGGGTGATGTGCAATTGACATCTGACCCGAAAGTTTAGAGATTTGAATATGTGTGTGTTGTGGATTGATGCTTTGAGATTTTATGTAAGAAGTGTGTGCAAACCTGAAAATTGTGTGTTGTGTTTTGACAACAAGGTGATGTGAAATTGACATCAGAGTGTAAAGAAGGAAAGTCAGAGTTTAATATGCTAAGGAAATCTAAAGTAGTAACAAATTGAGTCAAGCGATTGGGGACAAAAGTAAAGGTTGTGAAAATTGAGCCTAATTTTAGCTTTTTGTGTTTTAGCAATCGAAAAAAACTGTAACTGCACACTGATTTGGTTACATCACGGAGAGGAGACACCAGGATGTTGGCTACAACTGTACATGTGACACAGCATGCTGTCTATTAACGATACTTTCCTACACCAAGACTTCTCCCCCACTCATTTACACAAAATTGTCAGAAAATAGCAGATCTACAAGCTAAATGGACTGTATCTTTGTGGAATAGAGCACCTGTTTGATTTACTAGTCAAAGCTATCTGGGCAGTTGATTGAGAACAATGTTAGCTACTCCTAAATAACACCAAATCAGTAGAGCACAAACTGGCCCTAACAGTAAGTATGAAGACGGTTTTAACCTTTTGCTGTTGCTGCTGCTGCTGCTGCTGTAAGACCCAAGCAGACTGCGCAGGACGTACAGGATGTTGCCTCGTCTGAAATGAGAAATGCAGATTGATGAGTGAAATGTGAATACTAAGGATATGTGATATCAACCTTTGACCATTAACCCATAGATCCATCTGTTACTGTCCAATACAAATATTAACCAATACTGATATATCGTTGTTGTGGGGTGGAATTCTTGTATGTCCACAACTGTTTGTTTTGTATTTATCATTTTTTAAATGATTTGTAAAAATGCAATTTGATTTTTCCAGAAAGCCCAACTGCCATGCAGACATTTGTTTTTATACTAATATCAGCCAATAATATCAGACATCCCTACTTAATAACATAACAGAGTATCCCTTTTTACAAAGCAGTGACAGCATTCAACACTTACCTTCACAGCAGGTGAGCGTGGTACGCGCACTTCCCGACTGACAATCACTCTTGGAGACACTGTACGTATAGGTGTTGGTGGGATGAGTGCTGGCTTGGAATGCAACTTCTTCGGAGACCCCTACACATACAAAGACAAAAAAATTTACAGACTAGAAAATAGGAACCATGTCATTTTACCTTGTATTTATGTAGTTGTAAGATGTGTGGACAAACCTGTGGTGTCTGCACTGTACGCTGCAATGCGTTTTCAACTGCCATGACAATTGCAAGTGCAAAAACAGCCTGGCCAACAGAATCACTAAGATGAATCTAAGAGAGACAAAACAAATATTTACAATCCAATATACATTGTAAGATGTCATTACTCCATATGTTATGTTGTGTTCATATCATCTAAAATAATGCATAATCTTCATGTGGCTTTTTAAAACACCGATTACACTTACGTTGTCACGACACCAGAGTTCAGACTGTGTCAGTGGGAACAGAGCTGTGATACCAGTGTAGGTCACACCTTAAATATAAATAGATCGTAGGTGAGATAAGCAATCATCACATCACATTCACAAACAATATTATTCAAAAAATACCCCACAACAACAAATATGGTGGTATCTACTGTACATGTAGTGTAATACACTGAAAGATGAATCTGCCCTCAAATGGTTCAAAATGCCCGCGACAACTACAACCCTTGCATCCCTATTTTTAGGGACTATTTGTCACAACTATGCGGTGTACAAGCGGACAATGACTCACATTGTTACATCAACCTAACCACACATTATCTGTTATGTATGCATTTCCATTACTCACCACAGAAATTTGCTGCACTTTTAAACGCATCGCGAAGAGCGTTCTGGTGTCCAATGGCCACATTCAAGCGCGGCGGAAAGTCAAGCACGAAAACCTATAAAAAACACAAGTGTTGAATGTCAAAAACAACTCCTTCTCAAACTTTGACAAGCATTAAAATTAGCACAATAGAAAAAAGTATTGTAACAAACCACTTACATGGTTCCAGCGCAACTTGGCTGTTTCCAGCAGCTGGCGGAAGTCATGTCCTGCCTGACTCGGACTGTGACCACTAATGTTGTTACTAGTAGCCATAATGCAGACCATGTCCGGCACATGTGGCACGTCAGCCTGGTTCACTTCAAGGTTCAACTCTGCTGCTTTTGCTCCGGGGTAGGACATGAAACCAAAGCTGACATCAGACTTTGGCATGTTGACATATCCATCAACAATCGAGCGTAGATGAGAATCCCCAATGACGAGTGCAAACTATTTCAAGGGAAGACAAGAAACAGAACCAAATCAATGCTTTTTGCTTCACAATCACATTGACTCCCCAACAATTAATACACAAATAAATGAAAGTACCTTTTTCTTTGACAAGTCTACTGGGAAGACAGACTTCCACTGCTTTCCTGTCACCTGTGAATTTTTCCACTTCCTGACGGAGTGACGTGTGCCTGTGCCACCCGGTGGTAGCTAAAAACACACAAACAGATGGAAGATGTGTTGACAGTACATTTTTGCCATTTTCACAGACATATTAATCCAAAGTGATTTACAATAAGCACCTAATACATCAATAAAAGAACCAAGATAATCTCACTAAATGAACAATCAATATAGATGACGAAAGGGGAATGAGATGTCATTGAAATGATTTTAGCAGAAGTCTGAAGGGTGAAAGTTCAGGACACAGCAAAAGCTAGGAGATGAGTCTGTTACTTGAAATGCCACTTAACCCAACAAGCAAGCAGCAGGGAGAAAAGTCTAGCCATGATTGAATTTCTGTACTGGGTGTTTAAACTAAAGTTCTGTCACCATCCCTGTGTTGTCGGAATGCACGGAACA
Source organism: Nannobrachium achirus (assembly GCF_963921795.1). Lineage (NCBI taxonomy): Eukaryota > Metazoa > Chordata > Actinopteri > Myctophiformes > Myctophidae > Nannobrachium > Nannobrachium achirus. The sequence continues at coordinate 63,828 of NW_027664874.1, forward strand.
TGTGACATTGTAAGGCTGGATCACGTTTTGCTGAATACAAGTTTGACACAGGTGTAGTGCCTTCATATTGCTCAAGCAGTCAAGTGCTCTATTAACAGAACCATCTCGCTCAAAACACAACATCAGATATCTGTGAAAAGACATGAACACAGCCAGAGTGCTTTGTCCTCTTTTCAGTGTAATGAAAAAAAGATGCACTGTGTAACATACAGTATGAAGTGGTGTTTTGACTGCCACAATAATGAAGATTCTGAAATAGCATACCTGTTCCACCATTGCAGTCTGGCTGCTCTCTCCAGGAGACTTACAAAGGCGAGCCACCTGTTTGATGGAAGCATTTATTATAAGTTCGCATAACTAACTTTTCCACTGCAAAAGTTATCCTGTAAGTTAATCCATTTCACAACAGAATATTTGCATGACATTATTATGTGATCCCCACAAATAAGTCACTGCAGTATACCTTGCGCGCTGGTGAGGAGGAAGGTGTAGATGTTCTTTGTTTCACATCAACCTGGACCAATGGTTGCACAAGGTTTTCCATCTAAAAGACAAAACACACAAAAAAAGAAAAACATGACGAAATTAACTGTGATACAAAATGACAATATAGAGAACTGACATAAGATGAACACTTTATTAATACAAACACTTCAACATTCAGCTGCATACATTTATTTTACCTCGCCAGGCAGTGCTACTGAGCCGTTTCCTGCAGCTACATCTGCAACCCCTGTTGCATGGCGCTGCACAGCTGCTCTGGACAGCTTATTTCGTTTGGGCATCCTTCTGGTAGTACCCGTTTACTTACAAAGACAGAACTCTTTCTTTGTCTCTACAATGTCAAAGGTGTCATAACACTTTTATTACCTCATTGCATGAAATCTTCGTCAACAAAACATCAACATGGTAATGTGTAAAATCACTCCAAGCCAAAGTTTGCACAGCTGCCTTTTGTTTTGCAAATTAGGCTATTTGCTGACAAAACGCAGTAAAACAATGCTCAATAACTATGAATTATGAAAAAACCCTAGTTTGACCGCTCACATGCAACTTAAAGCATATGTATTTTTTTGTATTATTTTCCTGTAAAGTAAAGTCAATGAGACCCCAACTTTGATTGGGAGTTAGGTTTGAAAAAGTTCAGATGTGATAGTAGACACCTTTATGAATACATTTTGTGAAGAAAGCTATTGGTAAGCATTTAGTTCCGTGAATGGTCAAAGACTCTGCTAACCTTCCTAACTCATTCCTGTCTCTCGCGTTACTTTTGTTCTCCAATGCAAATGGGACGCAGAAGTAACAGCAAAAGACAGGATTTCAACGGGAGTTCAAAGTTCACTTTTTTCACAACAATAATGGCTGCCTCCTGATCACATTAATGCTCAGTTGTGTTATGAAGAGTTTTCGGGGTCATTCCTGACCCCTAGAATGGCTCAGACAAAAATGGAATAGGCCTATAGGACATACTTTCAACACTGGACAACTGGACCACTTTTTGACACCAATACCTTGAAACTTAAGATAGCCGTTTTACCCAGAGATTCTCCTTTAATCTACACAATATTCTATGGTTAAATTGTTGCTTACTAACAATAATTGATTTACAAGCTCACAACCTGTCATAGTTATGACTTATCAACATATTCTTTACCAAATTCAGAGTATATCTACTGTATAACAGGTCAGGTGTGCACCAAAACAACTGGGCACTACGGATATCTGGGCACCAAAACCATCTGGGCTCTGGAGACATGAGGGCATGGGGACTAACTCGATAGGCCTACATGTGGGCACCTGGACAACTGGGCATCAAAAACATCTGAGCACTAGGGATGTGTGAGCACCTGGTAATTTGGGTACTAGGGACATGCCGGCACCTGAATTTATTTAACACACTGTTCTATAAAGCAGGTCTATGAAAACAAGCTCAAAAGAAGTAACCAGTTTCACCATGTGAGCCTTATTACATTAGCCATTTTCAAAAATAATCTTGAATGCAGGCCAAATAAGCAACTACACTCCAGAATCCAGCCCAAACAATAGCAACCTGCAACTATGAATATTTACAAACAACTTTACAAGAACACAAGCTCAAAGTTGCTTATAATAAGCAGACCTGGCAACACTGTCCAACTAATGCCAGCAGACAACAGACTAATAGTTTCAAGCAGTTGTAAGTAGTTTTGTGTGTGTGTGTGTGTGTGTGTGTGTGTGTGTGTGTGTGTGTGTGTGTGTGTGTGTGTGTGTGTGTGTGTGTGTGTGTGTGTGTGTGTGTGTGTGGATAGCGACCTTTACAAAAAATGTATAAAAGAATAGTAGGCTAGCCTACTGTTAAAAAAAAAAATAGAGGGGATTTCTCAAGGATAGAGAAAACATAGCAGGGCCAATCAATCCACTAGACAGCTTAAGCATCTGCCTGTTAGTCTAGTAAATCTAGGGAAAAATACACTCAGGTTGGACAACATTTTATTATTTCGTTTTTCAACTGATTCTGACAGGAAATTAGGTCTACTAGCCAGGATAAAAAATATACCCTGATCTGCTCACTGCAAATACCCACAGTTTGTCATGATGCTGAATCCATTGCAAGCATTTGTTTTGCACAAAAAACATTCCTTGGGCTACCAGTGGCCCCAGAAAATGATGGTTTAGTGATGAGTCATCACTTTTCCACAGTTTTGTGGGCGTTTTATGGGGCCAATGAATGTTTTTGTGCAAAAAATGCTTGCAATGGATTCAGCATCATGACAAACCCCTAGTTAGGCCCCTCACATCCTACTTAAAGCAGATTTTTTTCTTGGTATTTTCCTCCTGTATAGAAAGTCGATGGGAGCCCAACTTGATTTAGCCACTGTGAGTATTTGCAGTGAGCAGATCATTTTTATCCTGACTAGTAGACCTAATTTCCTGTCAGAATCAGTTGAAAAACTAAATAATAAAATTTTGTCCAACCTCAGTCTTATTTATACTGGACTATGTCTAGTAAAGCTGTCCTTCCAGGCAGACCCCAATGTTTGGGGGTTTAAAGAACAGTGGGTTAAACTTACTTACAACAACAAAGCAGCAAGCTATAGAACATGTAGGTGCCCAGGTGCCCACATGTCCTTAATGTCCAGTTGTCCACGTGCATAACATAGCATGCTAACATAGCATTTTAGCAACTTTTTACATGACACTTTGTTCTAACCAAGTCTTAATCCAAATATGGCCAATGGCCAAATCCACAACAGCTCTCAATGTTTCAAAACATGAGTCTATAAACCAATAGGTGCAATCATGATTACTGTCCTGAGTGATCAATTAACTTTTCACATTATATATACCTTGGAAGTAGTTACAGTAATTCCATGGTACATGAGTGACAGTCCACACATTTGTTCCTACCAAATACTTTACTATTTTGTTGTGAATTTGTAGATCTGCAAATTTCACTACTGATATTACTTCTTTTTAAAGCAAGTACTATGGAATATTTAAGTAATTTCTAAAAGCAATTACTCCAGGATTTAAATTAAGAACAAAAAAGTACAAAATCAGTGGAACAAACAATTTCAGGATCATGATTACAACAACATACAGTAAATGCTTCATCCTTGAACAAACTCACCTTAATTATTCAATGCTCTCCCAATGGTGTTCATTTTGAAAATGGCTATATTTGTTTGTTGAAACCATGTGTGAAGGGAGGGTGATTTTTGCAGGTCTTTCGGTCAGAGTGTATCAATAAAGCAACTGGGTTAAGCACTGTTGGTCCAACCAGTTTAACATTCACCAGGTTAGCTTTCACCAGCATCAGCAGGTTAGCGTTCACCAGCGTCAGCAGGTTAACAATAGCGTTCACCAGCATTAGTTTTACTGAGGTTAGGGTTAAGGTTAGGTTTAGGTGTCTGTCCCCCCTGACTTTCATCACCTCCGTGGAGCCAATCACAAGCGTCTAGTGCCTTAACCCAGTTGCTTTTTTGATAAACTCGGACTTAAAGACCTGCAAAAAACACTGTCCCCATGTGTGAAGGACCCAGATGACCCACAATGCAAAGCAATTTAGCTGCCATTAGCAAAGCCTGAACAAATAAACAACCCATGCTTTTTGATATAACCTATAAACTTCTAATTATATATAAAAGCCATGTCATTTTATTATAAGCGACTTGGTCTTGTTTTTCTGTAAATTAGCTTGTAAATATTGGTATCGTAGTAGCAGGTTGTGGTTAGGGTTAAGGTCTGTTTCTAAAATATAGTTGCTCATTTGGCTTACTTCCTAATGTTGTTTAAACCAGTATTTCGATCATTTTCATTGCAAGGACCATCCATTTGTCCAAGGTATCTGAAAATAGTTTGTAGCATGGACCCATGGACCCCCATACCAGATTTGTGTTGTTTCCAAAATATTCAACATTTGTCTTTTTTTTTTTTAGAATTTATTTGAAAATAGCAGATCTACAGAGAGAGAGAGAGAGAGAGAGAGAGAGAGAGAGAGAGAGAGAGAGAGAGAGAGAGAGAGAGAGGGATCTAGAACACTATAGAATCAAAAACAGATCTTAGAACACAGAATTCATAGATCTAGAACACATAGAATTCAGAAATATAGAACACATAGACACATGGCAGAACACATAGAATGTGTACAGTACAGTACGGTTAGGTACAGTACAGTAAAGTACAGTAAAATACATTACAGCAAGGTACAGTAGAGTACAGTAAAGTACAGTACAGTAAGGTAAGGTAGAGTACAGTAGAGTACATTAAAGTACAGGTACAGTAGAATACAGTAGCATACAGTAAAGTACAGTACAGTACAGTAAGGTATAGTAAGATACAGTTGAGTACATTAAAGTATAGTAAGGTACAGTAATGTACAGTAATGTACAGTAAGGTACAGTAGAGTACAGTAAAGTACAATACAGTACGGTACAGCAGAGTACAGTACAGTAAGGTACAGCAGAGTACAGTAAAGTACAGTAGTGTACAGTCAAGTACGGTAAAGTACAGTACAGTAAGGTACAGTAGTACAGTACAGTACAGTACAGTACAGTACAGTACAGTAAGGTACAGTAAGGTACAGTATAGCACAGTAAGGTACAGTACAGTACTTTATTGTGACTGTCCTTTCGTAACATTTTGGCATCACCTGTTGTGACCTCACCTGTCCATATATGGGAATTCCCAGATGAATTACTGTTAGGGGAACCACACTAACAGAATCCCTTTCAAGCCCATATATGGAGATCCCTGATGTCATCGATATTAAGCCCATATCTGGCTAATATACAGTAGTATATATTGTGTCAATCAAACCAGTGTCGCTGCCACGACACAAGTCACACTTGCAAATGAATTCTGTCCTTGTCACTTGCATATCAATATTTGGGAAAATATTTTGTCCACATTTTGTCCAACTTTGTCCAGAGTCATGTTTATTAAAATGGAAAATGTTCAATGCAGAACACTCCTGTCATATGTTTAGATGGACAAGTAGGAAATGGCTGTATACAATAATACAATAGACTTGTTTTTTCCAGTCCAGACAAGGTTTGAACTCCAAACCGTTTGCATGAAAGGCATATACTCTAACCACTACACTGGGACAGTCACAGCTGTTGTATCAGTCATGTTTAATGTATAAAACACACACACACACACACACACACACACACACACACACACACACACACACACACACACACACACACACACACACACACACACACACACTGACTGGCTTTTTACTTGGGTGTGGTGGGTAGTGACTGACTCAGGCCTGCACAATGTGAAAAGATCACACAAAGATGAGGTTTCTTCCTTTATGTAACGATGCCAGCTTTTTAGAATATTAATTTGCCTCGGACGCTTCATAGGCATATTAGATAAAGGTCCTTAGATTGAGTGTAGAATGTTTCATGCAAATTGCTCAAAAATCACAGGATAAATACGGGTTTAAGCGTTTTACAAACTGCTTAAAATCATATAGCGGCCCGCTTTGGCCAATTGGGTTAAGATTGGTTTCAGTGATATTTGGACTAACCCTCTATAGTAGTTCATCATGAAAATTTGACTGCATGTATGTTTTAGAGGCAGAAGAATAATTTGCATGAAACTGCAATATTGATTGAATTATTAAAAAAGCCTGTTGGAGACCATATTGGAGGCTTAGTCTAGCCGCCTGTGCCCTACAGACATATGCACTCAGCTTAAATATATTGCACGCACACGCATGCACGCACGCCACACAGCGAGAGAGCTGCAAGGCCCTTTCCAAGAGCATAGTCTAGTGCAGTGTTTATTATTTTTCCTTTATCTTGAGTTTTGCCTTTTGTTCCTGAGTTCTATTTTTGTCAAAGTTTATTTTTGCTATTTTTGAATTTTGGGTTTCATTGTAGGCTACAAAATTGCATGGAGGAGAAATTAAAATCTTAAAACGCCCCTCTTAAGCCGTTCTTTAGAGCCTCCTAGGCCATCAGCCAACTTCACATACTGGTTTAAAAATATTAGAATGCCCAATAACCAACTATAGTATTTTTAGAGACACAAATTGCTTATTATAAGCAGACATGGCAACCCAGGTACATTCAGAGCCCAGAGCGCCAACTACTGACACTTTAATGCAAGGAGAACAGGAAACCAAATTATGTTTTTCAGGACAGCTTTTTCAGCCTCCGCCTCTTTCAGGATATGAACAGGATAACGGGGGTGGTGCCAGGATTAACATGAATATATAGAGATAAATACTGAATAAAAGTACAAAGGCATTGGCATCAACTTGAAACATTTTGAAAATAGCAGATCTACAAGCTCACAATGCAATGCAACGCATGAGCATTTACTGGAGTAGCCTAAAAGTAAGAGTATACAAGTGAAGTATAAAATACCTCAAAATTATACTAAGGATAGTATTTGAGTAAATGTACTCAGTTACTTTTACACCACTGGCATTGTAGACCCAGATGCTTGTGAAACATGATAAAGAAATAGTCATGCAATAGTATGAATTTCAGTTTATTTACACAAAGGATTTGCAATTGCAAAATATTATAGCAGCATTATTTTCTGTAAGTGGCTAGCAGAGTCAGACTTAACTAAACTTAAATTGTTTTTATTGAAAAACGTTGAGGGGAAGGCGGCTGGGGGTCAAAACTTGGAACTTTAGGGGCTCACATGGGGCTGCTGTCTGGGGCAGCCAGCCTAGGTGGGGGAGGGAAAGAGAAATTAGGTGAGCTTCAGAATAATTACAGTTGAGCCGCAAGGTAGAGAAGAGGTGTTCAATCTGCCCGTTCCACACAGTTCAGAATAATGAACCCACTTACACTGCCTTTCTTTGGCTTCAATGAAGCAATCTGGGAGCTGGTACTGATTGTCAGCTGATTGTCAGATGGGCTTCAGGTGTGAGGCTGAGCTTCCCCTGCATGGTTTGAAACAATAAATGAATGCACTCAAACATCATTACTTTATAAAGAAACTCAAAGTCATTACTTCAAAATCAAATCAAACTAGGAATGAGTGTCACTGCAGCTGCTTTTTCCTACCCATAACCATAGGTCAGACAGGATTGTGTCAGTCTTTCTGCAGGCTCGCCATCTTTCAGATTCAGTTCTAGGCAATAAACCTGGCCTGGATCAAAGAAAAAGGCCAAATGAATAGAAAAACACAAATTCAAATAATCTGCTACAGGCTTGAAACAAAATAATTCCATTAATCTGCCCAACTAGGCATTGGCATTAAACTCAAAATACATCAATTCAATAATCAACGTTGCAGCTAACATACAAGCATTACATTCCAAAAGAAATCGTTTAACATTTAGATCCCAAAACCAAAAACAACATAACATTTCAGAGCACATGGTCACATTGTTCCTCCATCACACACAGCCAGTGTATGGAGTGGATCAGGTAGGTATGGTCAGGTGAGGTAAATCTAAAAGCCAAATTATAGTATGGGTAAGTATAATGAATGAAACTGTTAGAAATTGGAATAGTTGTTGGAATAATGAACAGTGTACAGACCTGCAGCTGCTGCATAATGTAGCAGTGAGTAGCAGCAACCACCAGCACCATGCAGCGTCCAAACAATCTGAGAGGGGGGGAGTGGCCTCAACTCAACCACTATTTATACCCTTGCTTAAGAAGGTTGCCATGTTTGGTCGGGTTGCCATGTTCAGTTGCAGTACCAGGGTTTTCACGGCAAAATGTTGTCAAATGTATTTTAAATGCATGAGGTAAGGCTTGAACAGGGGACTTCTGGAATGATAGACAAAGGCCTTACCAGGTGAGCTATGCACAGCTCTGCACAGTGAGATAATATTACTTTAAATGTTTGTTTTAGAGACAGAAGAATAATTTGCATACAACTTGCAATATTGATTGAATTATTAAAAACTATTAAAAATGCATGTTTCAATTTTTAAAAAATCCGATCTGACAGATCTTTAGATATTGGTCCAAAGTTCATGTAAAAAAAGTTCCGTGCACGTGACGCGAAAGTTCCGGAATAAAAGCGGGTTTAAGTGTTTTACGAACTGCTCCAAAAGGCGGAAAATCGAAGGGCGGAGCTTACTTAACAAAGACACAGATGTTTTCAGCTTGAGTCAAGGCACGCGTGTAAGCAAGTTGCATGTCTTCAAACGAAACGAGGCATGACTTATGCCCCTTTAAAGTTTGAGTTTTCAAACGCTTCGTATAGCGCCCCCCTTTGGCCAATTGGAGTAAGATTGCTTTCAGTGATATTTGGACTAATCCTCTACATATTTGCCAAATGCCATGAACGTGTCACTTTGCATGTATGATTTAGAGGCAGAAGAATAATTTGCATATAACTGCAACATTGAGTGAATTATTAAAAAATAATTTTTCGCTTTAAAGAAAATCCGCCTGAGTTTTCAGACCGTATTGGTCCAAAGTTCATGTAAAAAAAGTTTCGCGCACATTACGCGAAAATCCCAGGAGGAGATACATTTTTACTGTTTTTCATATAATTCAAAATTGTGGGAGAAGTAAAGGTCAGAGGTCAAAAGTCAGAGCGTAAAAGTTGTTCGGCATGAGGAGACGCATAAGTGTATACAGGTTCCATTGCTGTACCTGAAACAGGGCATGAGCTACACCAGTTCAAAGTTTGCACTTTCGAAGGCTTCCTACAGCGCCACCCTTTGGCCGATTGTTGCGAGCTTCGCGTTTTAGCCGTTTGGCATGGTCCTCTGCCATACTGCCATGAACGTGTCACTTTGCAGTATGATTTAGAGGCAGAAGAATAATTTGCATGAAACTGCATTATACGGTTAATTATTAAAAAATAATGTTTCGCTTTAAAGAAAATCCGGCTAACTTTTCAGACCGTATTGGTCCAAAGTTCATGTAAAAAAAGTTTCGCGCACGTTACGCGAAAATCCCAGGAGGAGATACATTTTTACTGTTTTTCATATAATTCAAAATTGTGGGAGAGGTAAAGGTCAGAGGTCAAAAGTCAGAGCGTAAAAGTTGTTCGGCATGAGGAGACGCATAAGTGTATACAGGTTTCATTGCTGTACCTGAAACAGGGCATGAGCTACACCAGTTCAAAGTTTGCACTTTCGAAGGCTTCCTACAGCGCCACCCTTTGGCCGATTGTTGCGAGCTTCGCGTTTTAGCCGTTTGGCATAGGCCTCTGCCATACTGCCGAGTTTCGTAAAAAGCGACTGCACGGTCTAGCCGCTAGAGCAAAAGTGGCGGAATAATAATAATAATAATAATAATAGTGATGAAGTCCAATAACAATGAGTGGCCAAGGCATTGCCACTTCGTGGCCTTGGCCACTAATAATAGTGCTGAAGTCCAATAACAATGAGTGGCCAAGGCTTTTGCCACTTCGTGGCCTTGGCCACTAATAATAGTGCTGAAGTCCAATAACAATGAGTGGCCAAGGCTTTTGCCACTTCGTGGCCTTGGCCACTAATAATAGTGCTGAAGTCCAATAACAATGAGTGGCCAAGGCTTTTGCCACTTCGTGGCCTTGGCCACTAATAATAGTGCTGAAGTCCAATAACAATGAGTGGCCAAGGCTTTTGCCACTTCGTGGCCTTGGCCACTAATAATAGTGCTGAAGTCCAATAACAATGAGTGGCCAAGGCTTTTGCCACTTCGTGGCCTTGGCCACTAATAATAGTGCTGAAGTCCAATATCAATGAGTGGCCATTTGCCACTTCGTGGCCTTGGCCACTAATAAGGTGCATAGCCACACTGGGAGCCAAGGCAACATTTTATTAACACCAATTATTGGAAACAACTCAGCATTCAGGTGTATTACTTTTTTCCGAAGTCTCCTGAACTTGAACACAGCATTTTGAGTTGAACAAATTTATTTACGAATCATGTCGTTACACCACATCTCCACTAGCTAAAGAGTGCTGGGTTGTGCAACTCCGAAAATAGCTGATCTACAAGCTCTCGCAGCACAATGCGTTGAGAGCTTGTAGATCAGCTATTTTCGCTATGTTTGTCTCGGGTCCTACCTTACCTCATTGTCCAGTCCAGTGAGTGAAAGTACAAAAGTATTAGATTAGATTAGAATAGACATTTAGACTGCATTGTACATCAGCCAGTCACATTTGGTGAGGGTATCTAGACATTTAGACTGTATTGTACATCAGCCAGTCACATTTGGTGAGGGTAGCAAACCGTTTGCCCTGTTGCGGTTCTGCTATGCCACAGACAACTTCCTGCTCTTTGTAGAAAATGCAGTCTCGCCCCTTTGGCCAGACAAAACCATTTTTCATTTTTCCAAGTTGATTCATGCAGTTTATCTCTAGCCCCTCCTTATTAATGGTAACAATCTGCCCCACATATGGCTTTCCCTCATATTTGATTATGACAAACTGTCCTTGTGTGTATTCATCTGAGGAGGTGTCTGAATCCTCAGCTTGGGCCTCTCCAATAGATGCACTTGTGTCCAGCACCTGAGTAGAAGACCTTCAGGAGGAGACATTTAAATGTAATTTATTTGTCAGGTAGATTGTTTTTAGTAGTAAAATGTAATTACTAGCAAGTCCTCAAGTTTGCCAAGTATGTTAGCTCCGGAAGCTGTTTTGGGCCTGCAGCTGACCTGGGAAGGGGGCAGTTCCGCAGATGGGCCACCACTTAGTTAAGGAAGAAAAGGAATGAATGGATGACATAAGTTACTTTATTGTCATTAAACAGGTACAATT